>NW_008623886.1:76901-93783 GCF_000691845.1 Merops nubicus
TCTCTCTCTGTGCCATATCTGCCTGGCTTTCACAGATGTCTCTCAAATTCTGTGTTAATTCAGATGACACTAAACATTCTTGTGTTGGCAATTAAGAGAAGTCATCAATGGGTGAAAGGGAGATTAAGGGTAAAATTCAACCTGAGATGGAAAACTTTATTCAGGTGTTCTCAAAAAAAAAAAAAAAAAAAAAAGAGATAGTATCAAGGCTCTCTCTCCCAACCCCCCCTACCCTCAACAGCCAGTATGATGGGGATGGGCAAAAGTTTGGGATGAGACATAGCCAGGACAACTGGCCCAAACGGACAAAAGGAATAGTCCATATTGTTTGACATTATGAACAGCAATAAATCTAAGAGAAAAGAGGAGTGGGACTTTTGTTATTTAAGCATTTGTCTCCCAGTGCAATTACTACATATACTGAAGCCCTGTTTCCCAGGAATTGGCTGGATTACCATCTGCTGATGGGAAGGAGAGCATAAGTCTTTTTGGCTTTGCTTTGCTTTCATGTGTGGCCTTTGTTTTTCTTTATTAAACTGCCTTTATCTCAACCCATAAGTTTTTAATCTTATTTTCTCCCCTTGTTCCTCTGAGAAGGAAGAGTGATAGTGCAGCTTGGTGAGCACTTGAAGGCTGGCCAAGGTCAATCCACTACAACTAAATGCATACTGACATGTAGAAATCTAAGTATTAGCATCTGCTCCTAGCAGTCCTAGTAATGTCACCTTTCCTAAATAAATTTTCTAAGCAGAACACTGTATAGGTGAAGTATTTTTGTGAAGTTTAGCTCTTTCTAGTTTCAGATATGATTCATTTCCTTTACAGACAGAGGTTAAGGTATTCCTATAGCTATCAATTATCTTTTAAAGTTTCATGTCTGCTGCAAAAGACAGGGGCAGTTAAACAAATTAAATACAGTTAGTCTGTTTTTGTGAGTGTTAGCTTTCAGTGACAGTGAATTTGCTTTTAGATCATTATTGGGAAAAGTACCCAGAATATTGTTACAGCACTGTTACTCCTTTTATAGGAATGAGAAAAGAAAAAAAAAAAAAATCAAATCAAAGATGTAACTGTGGTTAGAATATATTAGACACTTCATGAGAAGTAGTGCCAAATTCATTAACCAATCAGACAGCTTAATACTTGTTCCAAATATTGCATCATATCTCTGATGATTTACTAATTTACAGGACCAAGATCAGTGACTTTCTCCTCTACAGAAAGCACAAGCTAAGTCTTCTGGAAGATCAGGCATGTCTGAAGGATTCTTTGGAGAATTCAAGAGAAGCTATGCCTTTTTTGGGAGCCAGTAAATCCCAAGGTATTAAACATGTGATTCCACAGCTGAAATTGCAAAATTGTTGAATGGAAACATTGTAGCAAGTATTTTGCCTATTCAACCTTTTTTTAATACGATGGGATGTATTTGGAGGAACTGAGGTTTATTCTGCACGTCTGTAGAGAATAAAACTGGAGGTTAAGAATGGGCCCAACATTCCAGTTGCATCATTGGCCTGATGAACAACCTAAGAAACCTGGAAATTATCTAAGAAAATCTTTGTAATTCTGTTCCCTGAATTCTGTTCTCTCTATTTTCACTAGAGAGACTCATCAGATAAAATCCCTTTGGAAGAAGCTGCTGGTACCAAAACTCTTCATTTCCAAGGGAATAACTTCCAAACCAGACTCCAGGTTCCCTCACTTCTCCTGATCTCATGAATCTTGCTTTCCATTTTGGTTGTGCCCAGACCCCGAAGGGCTCTACAAAATGCTATTACCACCTGCAGTTTTTGGGTAGGCACTCTACAAGCAGACATGAACCTTTTCAGACTGAGGAGGATATTGGATCATGATACTTTAATTCCTTCCAATAAGTGTTGAAGAGCTGGATATTGATGCCTCTGCTGAGCTTTAGGATACCTGAAGTTGTTTTTTCTTAAATGACTCTCACATTGCCTTCAGGGAGTTAAACTGATTGACACACCTCACGGCTCTGACTTGCGTAGTTGCTACATTGTGAGATTTCCTGCTGTTCTAACAGCAACAACCATTGAGAAAGACCATTTACCCTTTGTATCTATCTCCTGTAAATAATAAAGGTCTCCACAGTGGAAGTAATATATCCCTTCTAAAACTGCATTAGCTGTTATGGCCTGGATAACCTATTGATGTTATTCTTTCCTTAATCATTGCTCTCCCACAGTCATGTGGGGTTTGTAGCAATCACTCTTTTCATGGTCCAGGTGGTTGGGGTGTTAAGCTCTTCAAGCAGTCATTTGCCATTCTGAAGTCAGGAAGTCTATAAGATGTTAGCTATGTTCCCAAATAGCTACTTGGTAATGAATCCATCCAGAAGACAGTTCACTGAAGTGGCTATCTGGTAAGTTAGGAGGTATATTTTGAGAGAGTGGGATTTTCAGCAGAATCATACAGACATCCTTATGAAATTTAGAGGATGACAGAGGATATATTAAGGGACTCCTTTTATGAGACCTGGTGGTAGATGAGTGCAGCATTCTTTCTATTCTGGAACATCTGTTCATTCTTTGGAGTTTAATATCTATACAAATGGATCTTTTAAAAACCAAAATAGAAAATTAATCGCATGAATTCTAAATTTCACATGTTTTGACATGACAACAGTGAATAAAGAACAGTCTCTGTTATAGCCATACAAATGTTGGTGGATATAAATTGTACACAGCAAAAATATAGAGCTGTAGTTAGCAGGTATGACAATGGAATCTAATAACCTTCTAGCCTATATTCTTTGCCATTAACATGATTCAAGGCATGCCTAATACTGTATATAAAAATAAATTGCTGTCTTTATTAGAATAGAATAGCTAAAGTGAAAAGTTTTCTAAAAAAACCGATGGCCTACCTATGATAGAGCCAGTATAATTGGCCTTGTTCCAGCACTTCGTACAGTTTGAGTTTTACCCTAAACCACTAGATTTCATCTGAATAATAATTACTCTTTTAGCACCAGAAATATGATTTTTTTAAGACTTCCGCCAATTCTCTAGGGAACAAAAACACTTCACAGGCCATGAACCTAAATACAACAGTTTGAATTTTAAGCAAGCAACATTTGCAAGGAAATGAAATGCAATCTAAAGACCAGGTTTTTTTCAAAGGAGTTATCTGCAGAATAATAAGGCTTACTGGGAACTGCAATGTACTCCGGGAAAAAAATGCAAATAGTACAGAAATTCAGTGAATGAAATGTTCATTATTTGCCCAACTCTAGTCTATACCTCTCAAATTCTGCCACACAAGGGAAGCACTGCTTAGTGTCTTATAACATTAGACAAACCCCAGTGACAAAACAAAGCTTCAGTTTTAGGTCCTTCATAGACAAGCACAGGATTTCAGTTTGTCTAAGACATCCTTTACTGTTTCCAGCTTTTTATCTTCTGTGGCAAAGAGGACCATGATTAATGCAGCATCTTCCACAATCTGACTGTTCAAAAGAGTTGGAAAAAACTAAGTAAATTCCTGGCCAGGAAAACAGGACTTTTATTAGCTCCCATCTTTATTTTCTGATCAAGCTGAGCATTTTAATACCAGTTTTCCAAACTATTGCTGTTAGAGAGCTGCTCCAGAATTCAACTCCTCTAACGAAGTAAGCGTCTGAATTTTCCTTTCCTTTCCTTTCCTTTCCTTTCCTTTCCTTTCCTTTCCTTTCCTTTCCTTTCCTTTCCTTTCCTTTCCTTTCCTTTCCTTTCCTTTCCTTTCCTTTCCTTTACTTTCTTTTCTTGGTCTTTCCTTTCCTTTCCTTTCCTTTCCTTTCCTTTCCTTTCCTTTCCTTTCCTTTCCTTTCCTTTCCTTTCCTTTCCTTTCCTTTCCTTTCCCTGCCTTGCCTTGCCTTGCCTTGCCTTGCCTCTGTTCTTATTTCAGGGTTGTCCTTTAGCTTTGCTTACACTTTTCTT
This sequence comes from Merops nubicus, assembly GCF_000691845.1. Classification (NCBI taxonomy): domain Eukaryota; kingdom Metazoa; phylum Chordata; class Aves; order Coraciiformes; family Meropidae; genus Merops; species Merops nubicus. The sequence continues at coordinate 80,837 of NW_008623886.1, forward strand.
GCTGTCAACTTCTGGATGCATTTACACTCTGCTGTGAAGGGCTGAGCACAGTCAAATCCAAAGGCTTCAAATTAGCAAAGCATTAAAATCTGCATTTAATTGTAATGTTTTAATGTTAGACTAGTCTAAGTTAGCATTTAAGTACGTATGGCTTCCTACAGAAAAAGTGAACTCTGTTTTCATGGCAAAATATTTATGTGACAGTCAGGCCTTTTCAAACATCTGTTTAATCCACATTGCAAACTGGTGTAAATACCCACACAGTTACATGGAGAAATCATTTACAAGAATGGCATTTTATTTTGCAGATATTTTTCTAATTTTCTGTATTTGGGTTAAATTTTCCCACTGGGATATGTGACTGAAGGATCATCTCCATGAACACAAAAGAACACTGAAAAATGATAATGGGCACAGACTAGTTCCAAATAACCCCATCAGAGACATAAGCCCCTGACCTGTTCCTTCCAGGGGCTGTCCCAGGGGTGGGTTGGGATGATGCCCAGCACCATGGGACAGTGAAAGAGCACCTTAGAGACTGGCAGGGTCACTGCCTATGGGAAGGGCAATAAGATTTGGGGATTGCTCAAGACTTACTGTGGGATGTCTAATGGAGACACCAAAGGATCAAGGTAAACAAATGTGACAAAACATAGATGAGGAGAAAAAAAGGGACAGTAATGTGTAAACAATGAATGTGTGTGGCCATGTCCCATACCTGATGGACACGGTCTGTCATGTCTTCTCACCAAACTCCATTTCCAGATATTTTCTTGAGTGAGAGGCTCTCTATTGTGCACATGTGTATGTGTGTGGGGCTCTGAGTGCCAGGAAATGGAGTGGAACCAGGGGTCATAAAGGCCCACGTGTCTGTGGTGCCAGCAGCTGGAGCGATGTGTGCATCACGTGGGTGTGTCAGTGGATAATCAGAAGCAAGCTTCAAGCTGGATTAGCCAGCAAGTAGGACTAGGCACTTAGGAACAAGTAACAGACGGGCCATAATTCTGTGTTTGATACATGAGGGACCCAAGGGCACGTGAATGGACTGACAGAAGAACCAAGGAGTCCCAGACCATGACTGGGGTCACAACCATAGGTCCGGAACAGCTCCTGGAGAGATCCATTGCACGTATGTGTGGAAGAAGTGGTCGGTACCAGCAGCTGGAGTGGGGATGTGGCCTCAGGGGCTCCCATGTCCACATGCCAGTGACTGGGGGCAATGGGACCTAGAGGCAACTACTGGGCAGACTGATCCCAGCTGCTGGCAGGATCCACACTGCACATATGGATGTACCTGTATTTCCCACTAACAGACCTTCATTCTGATGAGCCAGAGGATAAGGCAATTTACCGTGGTGGTGTTTGTGTGAGTGCTGTATTTTCTTTTGATGTTGATAAGAGCAACCAGGCATATGTGTATGTATAAACATACGTGTGTCTGTATGTGTGCATATCTGTATGGAACAGAAGTTCAGCCTCACTCCTGGTTTGACCTAGAAACAGCTACAGAAGCTTCATCTCTGTCAGGCTATGGTGCTAAGAGGAAACTCATAACACAGTCTTTGATTTACCTTCAACAAATGTGCAAAATAAAAAAAATAGGAAAAATATTTCTTGAATATAAGTTGGGAAAAAACACATGATATCTTCAAAGCCTAAGGAAGGCGTTAGAGAAAGGCAAACTGGGTTTTGTTTCGGATATTTGTTTTGGCATGGTTTGGGTTTTTGTTTGTTTGTTTTGTTTTTTTTTTGGTTGTTTTTTTTTTTCTTTAGAAAAAAGTTAGTTATATTTGCCCAATGCTGTGTGTTCAAAAGCCAGACAAACACAGCATTTTTCTTAGAGGAGACTGAGCATAATATATGTTTATGCATACAAGCAGAGAGGCTAAAATAAATTTGCACAGGGCTGTACACACATCTATCTGATGGATGCTGGGAAAAGCAGAGGCAAGTATTCTTGCAGTGCATGACCCTGAATATGAACAGCACTGGACATAGAGGTAATTAAAGATTCTGCAGTCCTTGAGCAAATCTGTACCTACAGGCACCAGTTCCCTCCTGACCCACCAGAACTTTTAAAGACTTGGCTTGGCAAAAATAGCAGCATTTGTACCATATGCACCACTTCATTGAAATGAAGAGATATGATAGAGGTCATTAGACATGCATGAGTTTTCTATGCATTAAACATGTGTGCAAGGAAGCTACATCCCTCCTGCAATTTTGCAGTGTCAAACATCGCCAGGTATCACATAAGGGATGGGGTGGGAAAAACATTAGTAATGGTGCCATCTTGTGTTTGAATTCTGAAAATGTTGCATAACTTTTCCTTGAGATAACCCATTTGTAAACTGGCTCTATGAGGACAGAGGGTACAAGAGATTGCAGCCTCAATTCAAGTTGAGAGAGAAAAAAACAGATTTTGAGCCTTTGTTCTGCAAATCTGATTGTGTTTAAACAGTTGGAATTGTGTTTTAAATGAACGTTAGGGATGATTAAACTGAAGGAAATAAAATAGCAGTAGTAGTGATTTTCTGTCTTCCAATTAAGAACTCTCTACACATTTCTGTGTATTGTAAATTGCATAGCATTCCAAATCGAAACTCCATGGAAATTTTACTGCAAGGGATTGCTATAAAACTTTTAAAAGAGAAAACCAAGAAAGTGCAAAATCTTAGGAACACCATGAAAGGCCTGCAAACTGCACAAATGTTTCCTACCTGTTTCCTCATACCTAAAGTGACATGAAAAGGCAAGAAAAATACAACATTTTGCAAACAGAAATAAAGCTAACGAGTCAGAACCAGGGCCATCTGGCTGCAAACACACAGGAAGTCACAAACAGTACTTGTTTTTAGTGAAAGTGCTTTTGACAATAAGCTTCAAGATGAAAACTTTGTAAGGAACTATAAAAACATCTCAACACGAAGATAAGTTCCATCACATACGTAAAAACCCCAAAGACATTTCCATGGGCACATACATCTCCTAGGATACTAAGAGATCTGGCCAAAGTGAAAACAAACTTTTGGGGGTTTTATGTTTTCCACAATTTTTATCTAACAGCAAACAGCCCTAGAATACAAAATATCTGGCATTTGAACATCTTTTTCATAAGTTGTACTTATCTTGGGCATGCAAATACAATCTTCAAAAACTCAAAGTGTATGTACAGCTTGACCCTAAACATGAACTTAACTTGATTTTAATGGAAATAGCTCAAGGTTTGTTTTACTTAGGTGTCTATTATTCAATGCAATATTTCAGTTATATTAAGTAATTAAATTCACCGTCTGACAGATAAGGCTGCACCAGCTACTGAAAAAAAAAAAACCAACCAAACAAAAAAAAACCCCAAACACAACTAAACAGTCACCCAAATCAGCTTTTCTTAAGACCTTAAAATAAATAGTTACTTGTTAAAATTTATAATGGCATAAATTCATTGCATCCAGTTTGCTGATGGATTCAGGGAAAGAAAGAACAGCTTATACAGCTTATCTTTTATGTTAACTGTCAATGTTTGCACTGAAAATCTCTAAATGCAAAATGTTTTACAATAACTGCTGAACTGGAATGTATCCTAAAGAAGGCTTTCAATGTGGCAATAAACAGAGTATGTTATCCTTGACATGACCATATATTCCTGTTAGACTGAGTTCCATACCACTTCCCTGGGCAGTATCCTTGTTTTGCATGGAGTAAAATGTGACCACTTCAAAACCAATTGGTTTAATTTGGCTCTTTTCTAATATTGCTAGATATGTTTTGTGTGTCCTTGCCATCAACTTTTTATTTAAATGTACGTTATGAAATTAAATACATATTTCTATTAATATTAATAAGAATGTGATTGCAACAACTATGGAATAACCTACACAAGTTGGTTTCAGTGATAGCAGCCTTGATCAACTCCTTTCCTGTCACTCTCACAAATGCTTCTGGGTATTTCTCCATAATGCTCTCAGGGCATGGGGAAAAACTGTCTTGCAAGTGATTAACCTGTTATTTTCCCTTTTTTTAAAGCTGTCATAAAATCTACAGATTGCTTCATCATGGCAGTGAGTAAAAAATTGATAAGTTTCACTCCTTCACTTATTGAACATACTATTAGTTATTCCCAAATCCCCTCACTCCTCCCCAGTCTGTTCCAGTGCTCACCAAGGCCCAGCTCCACATATGCTTTTAGTCCCTTAATCTGCCTATAGAAGGATTGCCTTTGCCCTGAGTTATTCTCTACAGTGTTCTAACATTCTCCATTAATATGCAACTTAAGAGGGAGCAGTTTGAAACAGGGTTTTGTTTTGTACAACTGGGTTTCCCCCCCCCCCCTTTTTTTTTTTTTTTTGAGTGGTGATTGTTGCTTAATTTTAAGAGCCTATCAATCGCTACCACACATCTGAACTTTCAGCAATTTCCGTGGATGCTCCTCCTGGATTCCTGGTCTACTCCTAGCCCTACTCTTTAATAGTTATTTTTTTTTGTCTGCCTCTTAGATTTATTTAGATAAGTTCACCAGCACTGATACCTAGCAGAACATATTCAGGGGATCTGTATATATTTATAACCTATTTCCAGACTAGGCATACAAAATAAAGTGGTCATATTTTATGCAGCTAAGCTATTTTCTGATTTTGAAGCTGCAATTCACTTTTTATCAAGCTATAAATGAAAAATACATTTGGAGATAGACTTGATTTTATGAGTTATGGTTTTAAAAAAAGTGGTTATTATGAATATTTGTACAACACTATTTGTGTGGGGAAATTGAAGCCTGTATTACATTCAATAAGTTATAAGTAAGATCTTTAAGATCTTTCCTTAAGAAAAACAAAACAAAACAAAACAACGAACCATGATGTACTAAAAAGTACAAAGAGATCACTTCAGTATTATGGCAAGATGGAATTGAACTAACTGCTAATGTTTAAGAAAAATTGACTGGACCATCTGTCTACTGACATGAAAATCAAATGAAAAAGCAATGGATCATACAACAAAGTAAAACAATATGGAACAGGGGGAAACAAAAATAAAAAAAAAGTCCGAAACCAACATCACCACCAAAACTCTTCTGTTCTTTAGAATACAAAGACTACCGCACAGCTGGGCTATGAAGTGTAAACGCTGGGCTCACTGATCTCTGTTACAGATTGTGAGCTGGAGAAAGCCCCTTAGATTCAGAGACCCAAAAGATATGCAAGTGCTGTTCTACTTGATACCTGAAGAACTGTATGATATCAATATGTAGGACGTCTTTAGAAATGATAGGTGCTTGGAAGTCTGTAGCACTTCAGTAGGTCCCCAGCACCTCTAAGAGGAAGCAGAAGTTATACAGATGCATTCAATACTCAGATGTTGTTGTCTGCTGAAATATATCTCAATGTAGATATAAATGTTTTTGTAAAGATAACTAAGAATGACCTAGAAGGTTTGGGGGCTTTAAGCTGTCTTGCAAAATTCAATCAAGGGAAAAGAATTTAAAAGTCAATATTTGAACGAGAATATTCATGTCAAAAGATATATTCAGATCTTTAACAAGCGGACCTCAAAATAGTGGAGTGATGTACATCAACATGTTTGTAATACAGCCCAAGGAGTGAGAAAGTTTTGGAGACGTCATTCACTAACTTCCCTCTATACTACACTGCAGCCCCAAAAGTCCACATTTTCTATACCAGCTTTCTGAAGCTGGAACTCCAAATGGACTCAATTCAGTGGCTTTGCAATTGTTAGACACTACAAAACCAGGTCTTTTCATTAACATTAGTCATCATTTCCCTAAAAAGAAAAATAAAAACCAAACAGCAAATAGGGTGATATAACCTAAGAAAATGCTTTAGCAGAAACTCTGCTCTGCAGATATTTGAAATACCTGCATTTCTGTTCTGTTTAAAGCCAGGTGGAACATCACTCCTCATGACTGGGAAAAACCAAAATCTGTGAATATTACAATAGCAGAAGACATAATATGATTATTCTTTATATGATCAAAGTCAGTTAGGGAAACTAACCCCCCAGCTCAGGAATAAGAAGTTTCCAACAGAGCAACACTGAGGGTACTGGGCATATGGTGAGAAGATTGAAGAGGAGAAAATGGAGGTATATAGAGGAGCAGTAGTAGATGTCGGCTATCAAAGTTTTATGCATTTAAAGAATGAATCCAGGCAAGCCTCTGCCACTAAACTATTGGAGTTTGCAGGCTCTTGATGCGATGAAATGTGTTTAAGTCACGGCCTGCTGACTCATGGCTACATTGCATCAAAAGGGTCTAAATATTTTATGAAGCATAAAATGAGCAATGAACTGTGTAGCATTTCAACACTTGCTTACAATTCCAGCAATTACAAACTAAAGCACAGCAAACTTTTAAAAGGGGAGAGAGAGGGAGAGAAAGAAGAAACACCCTAAAACCCAGTACCGCTGGCTAATGGCTTTTAGAAAGAAGTCTGACTCAGTCCATAGAGGATCAAATCCTTGAGGTTGATATCAGGAGATTGCAAGGTGGCAAATGAACCTCACATCTGAACAACACCAGAAAACAAAGGCAAACAAATTTACTAATTTTGGGCAGTTTTTGCATCATTTGATTGTAACTTCCCATGTATAACAGGGATGCCACAGGCAACTCTGTTGGTGATTTGGTGCGATGTATACAAGATCCTTTGGACAACAAACCAGTGCCATCAGGCATGAAGATTTATGTTGCTTTCTTTGATCCCCATCTCCATGGTGGCTGAGACAGGACTATAAGCAATGGTCAATATAGTAAATTTGGTCCAAACAGCACTTCATAAATGATCTTTTTATCTTACTTGAGAAACATACTGAAGCATGATTTTATCTCTAGTTTTCCCTGCTGATGCTTCTGATGAGTCCTTTTGTTTCAGTAAGTGGATAAATAAAACATCTCTGTGTCTGACAATTCTAATACAGTCCCAAATTCCTATTTCTCACTGTGAGCTTCAGCCAAATATTGCACTAATCTTTTCAGCTCTGTGGCAATTTGGGATCCCATTATCCACCTGAGCCTCAATTACCAGCTCTTTTGCAATTAACCACAAAATTCTTTAGTCATAATTACACCAAATGACTCCAGACAGTATGACGAGCCTAAATTTGGGTCTAGTAAGGACTTCTTCCCAGCTATGCTTTTGACACTGTCTGCAGAACTTGGTTATAAATTTAAAAAAACAAAACAAAACAAAACAAAAACGACCCCACAAACGTAGAAATAGCAACATAGACTAATTTAATACAGAAAAGGGCGTTGCCTACTGCAACCTCCAGATTAAAAAGGGCCAACATCAAAAATGGATCTAACTTTGAATTTTCTGATTTTTTACTGCCCTGAGATGTTTGTTTGTTTTTTTTTTTTCCCTTGTATCTAATAAGATTCTACCTTACTGCAACATGTGCATGTTGCCTCTCATTCATTCACCCCTTGAGAATAGTCTGTCAGAGTCTTTACATGCTCCCAGGAGGGAACTGCAGACAGCAAGAAGCTCTTCTTTTCTCCACCTTGAACAACCCAGCTCTCAACCTCTCCTTCCACATCCTGGCCAGCTGGGTTGTCCTTTGCTGAGCTGTCTCCAATATATTAATGTCTGTCTTGTACTACAGAACCCAAAAGTGAGGAAAATACTAGAACTGATGTCTGAGAAGGATCGAGTGGAAGAAACTGTAAACATTTAAAAAATGGCTATGCATCAAAGAATTACAAAACCAGGCAAAACCAAATGGCCTCAAGAAAACAAGGAAGCTTGAGGCTTTAGTTCCTCTACGGTTGTAGGAAACCACAAAATAGAATCATAGGATCCTTTAGGTTGGAAGAGACCTTTAAGACCATCAAGTCCAACCAATCCTTCCTTACAGGCAACACAGAATGAAATTCCTGAGCAGCACCACAAAAATGTATTTTTTTTTTTTTTTAATGAAAAATCATTATTTACATCCAAGACTGTGATCATGGGACATCTAGGAAAGGAGGGTGAAAGCATAGGAAGAACCACTACAAATATCTCAGGGGTTCAATTCCTGACTCTCACCACTACAGCTGGTAATAACAGACCTCCCCTGGTTCTTCTTACCTGCTGGACAGAATCCATTTGGCTGCAGAAATCCTGTTGTAGCCAGTATTTCTGCTGACATCAGAAGGTTAGTTTGGCTCTAGGTGAGCAAAGTGTTTCTCAGACTTCCTTCTTACTTGGTGTGTTGGAGCTGCAGGATGACAAACTAGCCCATCCTTTAGAATATCTTCATATTTCTGACTTGTGTTTGCTTTGGAGTTTTGTACAGACATGCACTGTGTACAGGCACTGATGGGGATATGAATTATTATCTGAGAAAGAATATATTTTATATTTTATGTCTTCCCCCGCATATTTTGGATTTCACTACAAACAAAACAGATGTGGGCCAGTGAGGTCTGTAGCAGGTTAAAAGGCTGCACTCTACCGTTCAAAAGCAATACTGCACAACATTTCTAAAATCAATCTATTCTTGAATGTTTCCTTTCTTTATGCAACTAAATTTGCATATCCTGCAGCTGAAAAAGGCATAATTAGTAATTTGTGATTAATTTAAGCGGGAGCAGCTATAAAAATCTTAGGTATTTACATAGTTCTCATAAATTAGAGTCACAAACTGTAATTTGTTAAATTGAAATTCTGCTAAAAGCTTGCATTTACATAGATGTTCAGATGTTAAAGTGTTGACACGCATTTTAAAATCAACACTGCTGGCATATTCATTATTCATGCCAATGAGCTGGAAGGATTATTTGGGAAGTTATTTGGACAGTAAAATATGATGGCCAGCAAGAAACTGCAATTGTAACCACTCTCAATCAATGAAAACATGCATCCTCTTTATTAGAGTGTGGAAGATGTTTCTACGGAATATCTGCATGCATGGACATTGCCAAAAGTGGAGTTACACTAACTGATGTAGTATAATATCTTGGGCTAATCCCATGGTCCTGCTTGATATTCACTATTTGTAAGAAAAAAAAAAAAATCAGGAAATGAGCTGCACAAACCTGCCTGGACAAATCAACCTTTGGTGCATGATGGAAGTTTGCAGATGAAGACACCAAAAAAAGGCACTCACTTCAAGAATGCAATATGAAAAATCTAGAAAGTCAAAACTGCCTCATTTTAAGATCTGTGTCAGTGCATCTGAATTCAGAATGGAAAGGTCATGTTAAGGTCTGGGAAAGCTCCTTTCTATAATGTTGCAACTGTCAGTGGTACTAAAGCATATAGTGAGATGGTTAATGGTCTGAAAGAGAAATATCAATGCCAGGTCACCCATTAGGTGACACAAGTCAGCATAGATCTACAGAAGCATAGCTTGCATTATGTCCTCTAAGAATCTGTCATCCAATTTGAAAAAAAAAAAAAAAAATTACTTCTTAGATCTGAGGAAGCAGTGCTTTAGTATTTTAAAATACTAATATCAAGAATCTCCTGGGTAGATCCATGATTTTATTTTTGCTTTCAAATAACACCCTGCTTAACCAGATATGACTAACATAACTAAGTGGTTTTGCATACAGATATTTGCATACCTATAGAAAAGTCAGATCTAAAATTTCCTTTTAAAATGTCAGCATGGTTCTCTAAGAGCAGAAATGGATAAAAAGGTTTTGAGCTATTGCAGATGTATAGGCATGTCAGCTGTGGCAAAGGAGGGAAAAGTAAAATGCCTGGTCAATGCCTAGTGGTGGTATCAAGTGAGATGTTCTCCTAAAAGTCTTCAGAAATCTTTAGGAGAACACTTTTTTTTTTCCTGACACTGTTGTTTATCCATTCAGGAGTGAGGCAACATATTCTTTTTTGACTCAGCAGATAATCTGAACAGAGTTGCCCAGATTTATCTCACTTGGCCTTAATTGCTGGCACTAGGAGCAGTGAAGGGTAAAGACAGACCACTCCAAGCCCTGGTAAGATCATAGGTACACTGAAACTCCCTCTGGAGACATCTTGCTCCTCTCTTGCTCTCTCTTTTGCAGACAATCAGCTGTTTTTATATCCAGGTGGCTAAAGGTTGTGAGATGGATCGGCACCATTGTACTTTGAAGAAAAACAAGGAGTATGAACTCTTGCCCTATTTTCTAAACCTTTCTTTTACATTTTTTATCACTCTGATCTTGTTCCTTATTGAAAAACTGCATATGCACTTCCCAATATACTCTAGCCTTTTACTCACAGAGATGCCATATAAATGTATATCTATCTTTCATTTTAATGGATTGCACAACTGAAGCTTGATGACATTCTGATAACACTGCACCCATGCCCATGCTTATATCCAGAGGCTACCTTCCAAGAGGACAATGTTGTCTTTCTTGCGTTCCCTTTCTGCCCAACTATCCTGCCAGAGCCCTCACAACCCCTAGGAGCTGCACAATAATCTGTCCTTTGTTAAGTCAGATCCTTAGTGAATGCAATATGAGTAGGTGCCTGTCTCTGTCCCCCAAAGCACTAAAGCAGTTGTTTGCATACTGGAGACTCACCAATGGTGGCTTGAATCTGATACTCTTTATTAGATCACAGCTCTGAAATAAGGCAATGCCATGGAAACTGTCTGTAACAGTAGACTCCTACCGAATCCAACAGTAAGGAAGAATATCTTCTGTCCAGCCAATGTTTAGCCTGGTGCTTTGCACTGCAGTGCTTAGCATGGGGTTAGGCTACCCATAAGGTTTAACAGATGTATGTGACAGCAGCCAAGCTGCTGATTGTAAGTGTTGAGAATACATGTCAACGAAAGTAAAAATCCAATAGAATGAAAAAAAAAATTACATCAGATGTAATTTTCAAAGTAATAACCGTCTATTTTTATTTGATTTGATTTACAAAGACTTACATTTCTTTTCTTATTCTGTGACACGTTACTTGAGATTGAGCCCCACAATCTAGTCTACTGTAAGCTCCTTAGAGAACAGAAAATTATGTTATCAGTGCTTAATTTTCACGCACAGCTTGCCACCTTGACTGGCTCTCCTTAAAAGAGAAGCTGAGTAATTTGTTACTGCAAAACATGCTGCAGATAATAAGATTAGAGGTGACGCATGCTCGTATTTTCACGATTACCAATAAAACTTAGTTCCAATGTGTTTAACTGTTCAAATATTCACAATGATCTGCTTTATAAAACGCCAGACACCCAGGAGTTTCTACAGAAGTTAGTGGAAACAGTACTCAGCAGTTTTGAAAATAGATTTGAAACCAGAATAATCACATAATCTAAAATTTTTCATCCTATTGGCCCCATAAAACATATTTAGATACCTACAAAAGCTTTTTGGACTTTCTTATAGACAGCTTAATTAAGAGAAATTAACATTATCTCTGTTATTTATTATCGACATTATTAATACTGTTCAATTTTCACGTGTCATTTTAAATTTTTTATCTATATTCCTTGGAAGTGTCATAAGATTAACTGGTTTTTGCATTGAGTTGAGAGTTTCACATAAAATTACAAATTTACTTCCTTTTGTTATTTTTTATCTTGTTACTTAAATACAATGGTCAAAAATAGCTTGTCAGAGGTCAAACACTCTTTTAATAAGATCTCGAGAGTTTTGAAAATCTTTTTTGTAAAGAAAAGAGCATATAAGATTCAGTATACAGTGACATACATTTTACTGGGCCTAAGAGATTTACAGCAGATCATCACCATAGGTGAAACAGTCAACACTCAGTAAAAAATATTTTATTTTTTTTACTTTATTTTATTTTATTTTATTTTATTTTATTTGCCCATATATTATTGCATAACAGCTGTTTTTAAGTCACTGAAATTGTCTGTCTAGTAAACCATCAAATGCCTGCCAGTGAATATGGTGAGAAGGAGATTAGCCAAATTTCTGCCAGGAATGGTATAGACTGAGATGATTCAAGGAGACAAAACGTAGATATAGGGAGAAATGATCACCAGAAGTCCACTCCTCCCATCAATAAATTTTAGTAAAAGGAAACAGAACTGCTTATGAATACCATGCTAACATAGGCAGTTCCTTACATATATTTCTCTATATATGAGATCCTTTCCTCTTCTATCGTGAAGTGAAAAGGCAGATGGTTTCAGGGAGAAATTTAGATTAATGTTTCAATCCTCAGGTGGTAGGAACTGACACTTACAGCTGGAGCTAGTGTCAAAGATTAGGTTATAAGACTACAGAGCTGATTGCAAAAGTGCCTACAAAACATATAAATTGATATTTCCACCTGCTCTCAAGCCATTTCACTACTGCACTGTCAATACCAGCTTTGCCTCTTCTCTCTGGCACAGGTTATACTGACAGCCTCAATTCATATTCAGTACCTCTGATGAACAAGCACTGAATAAAATTGTTGCTTTACACCAGACAGTTGGTTATGGTGAATGTGCAAGATTCCAGTCAGTCACGATGACCTGATTGTCTCAGGCAAACACACTTTTTGGAAAATATCTTTGTAACTCCACTCAGCTTAGTGGTCACAAATGTAAATAGAAAAGTAGGGGAATTACTTGGCCAGGCCTTTGTCCCTATCCCAGAGTATAATTCATCTGCAGATGAAGGGATAAACCGCTGGTTTTCAAAAACACTTAAATTCTGAAGTGTGGTAGACACTGTCTAGTGTTCTCAAGGACTTTTTAGCACATTTTTAGATGTCTGATGTTTCTAAGAGGTCCCGTACAGCAAGGGACTTCTGAAAATATCTTGCCAAAGATTATTACCATCATATCTCCCATAAAACACAAATGTATCTGTTTTCTTTCCAGGGTGGTGATGATCTTGCCCCTTCTGCCCTCAGGCTGCTCAATCAGGACACAAGAGGTGTAAATTCAACCAGTCACAGCTTCCAGACATTTAAAAACAATTTGCAGGAGAATTCATGAATCATCAAACCACAGATCTGACTTTGAGCAGGAAAGTTTTTATTCTTTCCTGC
>NW_008623886.1:93814-134467 GCF_000691845.1 Merops nubicus
TGAACAGAAGGGAATGAAGAATTCAAGTGGCCAGAAAAATAAAGGGCGAGGGACTCAGTAGCTGAGTATTAATAAAAGTCTTTTGAGTTCAAGGATTTTCGAGAATCTGCTTCTGTTCATGGAACTGTTCTATTTTTTTCTATTATATTGAGTTTATACTAACAAAGACGATATAATCTACTGAGACAGATTTTTCTTCAACCTACCAGTTAAAGAAGAATCCACACCACAGATAAACATCTGAGCTTTTGTGAGATTATCTGACTCAGATAAGACTTTTGGAGCTATACCTGCTGAAATGCACTAAAAACATGGCATCATCTAAGAGAGGCAAAGAAAAATACTTCAGTTTGTGCCTGCTTCAAGAACTAAACCAAATTTTGGAAAGCTCTGTACCATTGTTAAGGGTGATGGAGGCTCCTAGAGGCAGATACAAAAGTTCTCAGAATACGATATAACTGTGCTTAATTTATGCATCATATTTGCAAATCTAAGTCAAGATCCAAACGCAATCACTCTGGCATGAGCTTGCTCAGTCGCTAACCAGAAACCTCCAGTAATGATTTAATCTTCCAGTCAGGATGCCGTATCTTAAGTATGGGCCACAGTAACCATTTCCTCCTTCAGTATGCTTTGGTGTTTTAAATTTAATTTTATTATTTTAAAATAACAATAAAAAAATAAACTTGTCTGGTCTGTCCCCAGGTTTAATTAATGCTGACATTCCCTACCTCTGAATAGATATTCCTCTTACATTGTCCATAATCTATCTATGGAGTTATAATATTTTTATGTCCAGACTCCAGCTTTGCACAGTTGTTCCTCCTTTTGGGAACATCAGAAAATCTCTCCCTAATTGGTCATACGCTATCTTTTAAAGGTCATACCCATGATTCTTCTTATATGCTTGAGAGCAGTTCTTTTAAAGGGCAGGCCTGGGTGCAGATTTATAATCATGTTCCTATATTGTTGCGGGATGGAAAACAAGAACAAACATAAGCAATCCTATAGGGAAGTCATCTGTCATAAGATTTCCAATCCATAAGACTCTTGACTGAGTTCCAGTAAGTTTTTCAGGAAATGATCTGAACTCTTAAATTTTCTCCATGCTGTGAAACTTTGGCCATTTATGTCTACGCACATAAATTCATTTTTATAAAACTGATATTACATCCCAGAGCAGACTTCTTATATGTCAATCAAGAATTTTTCTTAATAATATTTGAAAATACTAAAGGGCATTTATTTATCCTTTGAAAGAAGTAATTTCGGTCTCAGCAGGTAATTTGCATATGTCACTAGTTTAGCTAAGCAAGGATTAACAAATTAAAATGTAATTAGGGTTTTTTTGCATAATTTGTCAAAATTATATGCTTTGTGTGAGTGACAGGTGGGTGGTAAATCTTTTAATACAAAGTGTATTCCAAAAGTTTCTCTGACTTTGCAGGGACTTCAGCAGAAAAGTAACTATTTATTTTTTATTTTATTTTAGTGAATATAGATCCATCACAAACTCTGGGTTAATGTAGAGAATTAGACAATGGTTTATAATGTTTGTCCAAACAGTAAGACAACTTACTCTTCTTTCTCATAAACACCAGGAACACTTTAGAATCCTACCCAGAAAAGTTCCTAGTCTCATCAGATTAGACATTTTGTCAGGTAAACCACAAAAGAAATGCATTTACAGTTTTACTAGTGGAATACCACTGCCCAACAGGATTATGGGACCTCTTCAAAATCACGTAACAAAGCTCGAGAGATGTAGGAGGTTTTTCTGGATCTCAGAGCAGCTCCCTCACTGCACTCAATGACTTCAATCTCATCTTAGACTAGATTTCTCCCAGTCATCGCAATATATTCAGGTTCATGCCACATTCAAAACTGCGCAAAGAGTTGATTTAGGCTTCGTAGCTTGAACAAGTGTGTGCAGAATTAAGCAGAAATAAATTTATAATTTGTATATTAATCCCATGGAATGTCAAAATAATGGAGTGTCAAAGAAACATATTGGTAAAACATATGAATTTTCTGTATTTGGTTACCCTTCATAGAAACTGCTTCTTCTTACAGATGTGTGTTTTCTATTTAATATGCTGACATGAGATATTGTAAAAAGGCATATGTGTGAGACAGCCAAAAGGAGAAGGTTCCTGACTCTTATTATTGACACAGTTGTAGAGGATCTCCTACATTATGTCACACCCGAGTGCAGAGTACTTCTGCAGAGGCCTCCTAAGTCTGACTAACGAACTGCCGCACAAATGAACTTGCAACATTAACAGCATATAGTTGGCTGTGCCACCTGAAAATGAAGTTATACTGGGTGCTAGGGTTCTTAAAGAAACAAAAGTTGAATGCATTGCAAAATGATCCATGGAGGCCTCTACTAGACAGGGTTTATCTACTTGCTGCTTCTTCCATGTCAATGTTCTGAGAACACAGGGATGAATGCCTTGTTGCCTTTGTGGAAGGAAATGCAGCTGGGCCCCCTGGCCTGATCCAAAATGCATCCGGGGTCAATGGAGAATGCACTTATTTTAGTGGATTTAGTCTGTGTCCTATGATGTAAGGAACAAAGGACTAAGGACTACTCTGCAGAAATGATCCTGAACATTACAGATTTCAGCAGAGGGACAACTACAAGGATAATGCTGATGGCTCATTTTCTTGCTTTGCTGCCATTATTTCGGCACTTGGAAAGGATGCTGCATTAATTCAACTCAGCTTCTACAAATGACACTGGTGACACAGAAATAGCAAAAAAAAAAAAAAAAAAAAAAAAAAAAAAAATTCCAACGGTTTTCACTGGCTAGCAACCACAAGGGACATCCTGACACCTGGCCATCTACCTAGGTACCGGAGTGGGGGACACCAGCCATAGTTAATGTATGTCCACACTATGGTCCAGCCAGCAGCTGTAGGTAAGAAGACATCCCTACCTGTTTCAAACAGATAAAACAATGGTCTTTTTTTGATATGCATTGTCTTATGTTATTACCTGAGGTAGATTTGCTACTCCAGGAAGTCACTTTTAATTGTAAAGGTCATTGCAGAGTAAATAGTTTGGACGCATATGTAGGTTTTGGCTGATAGAATTATGAGGAAGTTTCAAGAAGTGTTTGCAATGTGGATGTAAGGTATCAGGAGAATACCTTTTAAGTGGCTAGAAGTAAGATTCAGATTTGCACAGGCTAAAAGCATGAGACATGGCTCCTAAAATAGCTGTTCACTTGCGAAAGGTTCCACGGAGGCTTGAAGGATGACAGAGAGCCATTATAAATAAGCTGTTGTCTGCTCAGCTTTGGATGACAAATTCAGGTGCTACAATGCTTTGCCTTCTGCAATACATCATTTTCTTAAAGCATGCAGTGGTTTAGGCAAAACTCCACACAGGTGTTAAAAATTTGCAGAAGGACAATTAGCAGAAGTAGGACGATTGTATCTGACAGTTCTATAATAAAACAAACCCTGTTGCATTGCCCAAAATAATAGTGGCGAGTAAACTAGAGACATAGTATATGTTTGGTCTTTTGTCTATAATTTAAAGGATAACTTACATCTCCTGCTGTGTGATCACACAATTAATTATATTTTCCCACAGGAGCCTATTTTTAGTGTTGGAAAGGAAGTTGTGATTGAAGAAGGGAAAAAAAAAGGTTTTGAAAAAAAACACCAGAGACAGTGGTGCTGTGTGGTTAGTACAGTTCCTTGTGCAAGAAATGGTAGTGTGGCCACTTTCCAGCAGGTCATGAGCTCTCACTTAGGTTACCATCAGCTGTCTCTGCATCTGGGAATTGATCTTTAGTGCATCTTTATTGCTCATATCTAGTTGCAACAATTAAATGGCTTTAAATTAATAAACCATGTAAATAATTTTTTTTAAAACTCACACCTCTTCTCCCCACTAATTCTCCAAGAAGCTTCCTCAGTTGTCCTAAGAATAACCACCCACACAAGATGCAGGGGCTGCCAGAACTCTTATAACGTTTTCCACTCTGGAATAAAATACAGAAGCAATCCTTTATTTATTTTCCCCTATGTTTTCTTACTTCACAAAAGCCCAAGATACTCTAGGAAGTTGCTGCACTCTAAATAAAACCGAAACACTTTAAAGGAAAGGAATAAGTACATACCCAGAGCTGGTGGCTCAGGGCTGTCCTGATGGACAAATGCATATTCCTGCAATCCAGAGGGATACCCCTCAGTCCAAGATTTAAGCTTTTAGCTTTCCTCTATGGTTAACAGGAGGCAGCTATAGACTATGCACTTTGACTTAAAGCTACAGGTTACTTAATATCCTGTTTTGAGAAGTACTCAATTCTCATGTACCACAACAGTAACTAGCATGAGCACAAGGATTACAAGGGATCAGGTCCTTAGAGTAACAAGTCCTTTGTTGCACTTAAATACCTCTCACCGAACTCTGGATGTGGGTGAGTGATTATTCAGTATTTCCTGCCCACCCAAAAGGAATAAAACTTATTCTACCTATCCTGACTGTTTATACACCATATCCATAGTTAAACACATGCTTGAAATATTTGATGCAGTAAGATTTAAGTGTTTGTCCTATGTTTGTCATTTGAGAAGTTTAAAGCATAAAAAAGAGGTAAGCAGATACAAAGTTTTTATAGGAGAGGGAGAGGAGTGACAAAGGTGTAAGAGACTGGAAAATGCTGTTTTAACTTCATACATCAGAAGATATGTTTGAACCTGGTGAAGGGCAGCCAATCCATGGGCACTGTAGTATCAGTTTATTAATATATTGGAAAGACAGAGTAGATTTTATACTTTGAGAAATGTACTCATTTGAAAAAAACAAAACAAAATAAAACAAAACAGCACACACCCCCCCCCAAACTATAGAGTCAAATTAGATATATAAATTGACTGATCAAGAGTAAGTAAAGACATTTTCTGTGATTGAAATCCTCAGAATATGTAAAAATACTTCCTTATGAGGATGAAAAACATTCTGGTAAATTGGTAATGGACTAAGTAATGTGAGCATTATGAGGACAGGAAGTACCATAAAAAGAGAAGAATTCAATTTTCCTCAACAACTATGTAAATGTCACATCACAGTGTGATGGTGAAACTCCATTTTCAGTAACCTAAGAGCTGGATCAGGTAATAAAGGATACCAAAGGGAAAAAGCAGCACTTGATCCAGGATAGAAAAAAGGCTCTGATTTAAAACTGTATTATTAAAAAAACATCTTCGTTACAATGTACGCAAGATGCTTAGAGTTAACAGTCCTTATAAGTGAATCAAGAACTGGAATCTACTACAAGAGCTCTTAATTTCAAAAAAAGGTGGCTGGTGCAGAGGCTTGCTAAAAAGGAATTAAAAGCTAAAAGGCTTAAATGTTTGCAGGTATTGTAGAGATTAAGAATGTCATTGCAGGCGCTCTAAGCAAGTGTGTGTGTCAGTTAGAAAGTTGTATGACAATCAAAAAAAATTATAGAAAGGCCAGAAAAGAAAAAGTAAAAATAAAAATACAGTAAGATGGGACAAGAGGACAAAGGAGGCTATTAAAAATATGACATTCCTTAAGAAAGCTATACTCATCTTCAACCAAGGATGCAAAATTAAATGGGAAAAATATACAAGGCAGATCAAATCAACTCCAATAAAGAAATTGCTAAAGGCATAAAAACTAACATGGTTGTTTTATTTGGGTTTGGGTACTTTTTCGTTTCAAACATACCAAACGCAGAAATATTTTCTGTTAGCCAGTATAGCCAGTACACAATTAAGACATTACAGAACATGTTGCTAAAAAAAAGGGTAAGCTGCTATTGTTTGTCTCCTTGGATGGCCAAAGACTTTTGATAAATCCCTCAGTAATTATTGATACAGGAAGAAATTTATCTTCTAGATTAATATTAACAGCTAAAAAAATATAGAAAAACAAAGTTTAGGAATATCAAATTATCAGTTTTGAGAATGGAGGGAAGATTACCATTGATGGCCTACAGGGACTGCAGACCGCTAGGGTGTTAGACACTTGTAATTTATACTGATTGACATCTTCATAAATTACACAGGAAATATATTAATAATGAGGTTATAAAGCTTGCTGTTCAAAATAAGTCATCTAGAGCAATAAAACTGAAAAACAGATTAAGAAGAGCTGCAGAAGAACCTCATGACATTGAGAGTGCAATTCATCTGCAGCGCACAGAGGCCATTGCTCCCTTTTTACAATCACTGGAAGAAAATAGGTGCTTTTATGCAGTGACTTATCTCACTGTAATGCAAGATGGGATAAATCATCCCTTAAAAATGCCTTTTTCTCTCCATTGATTGCAAAGGAAGCCAAAGGCAGAGAGCTCAAATATCACCATATGAATCTCAACTTGAAAGACTTGGACATAAAATGTCAGATAAAGTTTGATATAACTATTTAAAAGAGGAGTATGGGATAAACAATCCTAGCTTTGCATTCAGTATGTGGAGTATCAACCAGCTATTACCACCAGGAAAGAGACCATAATTCCATGAAATGCCATTTCGGTGCTCAAGAGCAGTCAAAAACAAATCAAACATCAATAATTAGTGAAGAACAGAGGACAGAAATCATCATGCCATTGTCTAACCTCAGCAACTTGAATATCATCATTGTTTGTGTTCCTTTCTTTCCAGGAAGTGTAAATAAGAAACAGAAAGTATTCAGAGAAGGTGACAGAAATGATCGAAGCTGCAGAATTAAACCAGGAGTCTCTGGTCTGAAAAAGGTGGGATGGGGGGGACTGTGATAATAGCCTATGAAATACAGAATAATAATAAAAAAAAAAAAAAAAAAGTGGAAAGACAGTGACCATTTGCTCTATGGGGTTATTTGGGTTTGGTCAGGGGTTGGGTTTTTGTTTGTTTTTTTGTTGGAGTTTTTTTGTTTGTTTGTTTGTTTTGGGTTTTTTAATATTTTTTTTATTACACAGCCATGTACATTAAATTAAATTACTAGAACGAGAAATGTAGCAGAAACAAAGGGAACAGCTTTTCCACACAGCTGGAGTTAAGGTGGGGAGTCTGTTTTGCAGAACACTGTGGATTTGAAACATTTCTATCAATTCAAAGAGCAATTTGGAAAACTAACGGGGAAAAAAAAATAAGGCACAGGTGCTGCTAACTCTTGCCCCAGAAGTCTGCAAAATGCAGAATCAAAGTTGCTGGGAGGATATAGTGCAGAAAACGTACCTGTGTGTTTGCCCTGTTATTATATTTAAAGATGAAAAAGAAGTGGTGTCCATTATGTATTCCTAAATTCAAACCATTCATTAAAGCTGCTCTAGAAATATTTTGACTGGTAAGGTTTACTAGAGCTTTATTCACAGGGGTTAATATCATATTGCTTGCTGGAAATGATTTTGTGTACACCTTTGCACTTCATGTCACTGACTAACCCCATGCTCAGAAGCTTCCATTTCCTAGGACATTTCTTTACTGGCCAGACAAGAAATCACATACTAAGGTGCCCTCCCTTGCTGCTCTGCTCCAGGCAGGGGGCATTGGATGGAGATAAATCCCTGTGTCTCCTGCTGCCAGAGATTGTTTTAGCCACAGGTTGGCAGAAATCTGTATGGAGCCTGGAGAAGTGATATGTACTTAGGACTGACCCTTGTCACATGTAGGGCAGGAGTAAGAAATCACAATGCTCTTGCCATGGAGGGAATAATACCGATGGGTTGAGTTATCAGCTCCATAGGCAAAGAACATTCAACAGAAGAGTAGAAGAAGGGAGCAGATAAAAGGAAAGGAATCTGTATTCTTGTGTACAGTGTGCATCCTGCAGACTAATAGCAATGTCTTTCCCTTTTATTTTTTTCCATTCAATTTTGATCATAAACTTTGCAGATGTTGTTTCATGCTTCAGGTGTTTAAACTGACTAATTTTAAGGATGTCTATGGGGTATGCATCTTTTAGCACTGTGAGCAGCTTTTCACACTTCTACTCTCTATAGGCTTGGGGAAATACTGCTTCACACATGAAGATGCTTTTGTTAAGTGGCCTGGAAACAGGATTTCTGTCCTGTGGTTTCAACAAATTTATACTTCAGCTGAAAATGAGAAAGCTTTGACAAAGTCACTTTTTACCATTTTAGAAACCTATCAAATATTTCCTCTCTGCTTAGTTAACATGAACAGCATGGACAACTCACAATTGAACTGTGTATGTAAAAAGCCCTTTCATCAAACTACATTTGTGGAAGCAATTACTTCAGTGAAAGACAGTAGAAAAAAACATTATCAGGACAAAATCAAAAGGAACTAAGACTCCTACACTCAAGCAAAATGGACTTACATTAAATTTTTCTGAGCATATGGAAGAATCTAAATAAATTTCAATGTGGTCTTAACTAAAAATAATATATACCATGCCAGTAACAATTATACATATTAAAAAGTAGTCCAGAGAAGATCTCAAATGAGGGGAGATAATCTATTTGAGGTCACAAAATGGGTTATATGTGGCTGGACTGAACTGGCAGTGACTTCAACAGCAATTCAGAAGCTGAGATTTGTTCTGAAAGGTGTTGATGCTTAAGTTTACTGGACATATTGTTCATATATGTCTTCAATCTGTCAGAGGAAAAAATTATCAACAACTTAAAAGCCAACAGATTCTTGTGGGAAAGAGAAGATGGAATCAAGATTAAATTTCTGTTTTCAGTCTTAAAATTTTTGTGTGCTTATTCTTGAGAAATTCACTCACATTAAACTTTCAAAATAAGCAAGTATTTCTGCTTTGGGTTGCAGCTTTGGACGTGCAGAGCTTGACTTTCAAACTTGTGGACTCTGCTATTATCATTGATTTCATGGCCCCACCACATTATTGATCTAAATCTCAGTATTCCTCACAACTACTTATGCCTCCTGAAGGATCACTTAAGAGTCCATTAATTCCCAGCTAAATTATCTTTAAGTGCTTAGCATCGTAGAGCTAGGTAATCTGCAGAAAAGCCAATCCTCTCCCTTGTAGTGAATTGGAACAAGTGTATAAAAAAAACCCTTGACAATTTTATGTCACACCTATGCTTAAAAATCTATAATGAAGAAATTTATGTCGCATCTATTCTCAAAAATCTTTAATGAAGAAAGTTCCTCAATTGTGATACTGGCTATCCATCAGTTTTATACATTCTTTTTCCATTAAAATGCCTATTAAAAAACAATACTTTTCTTCTCTTTTTCTCCCTTGTAACATGGGGAACAATTAATTCCTCTCCACAACAGAAAGCTTACTCTACTTTTCAGGAAAAAAAAAGTAAATGGATACACTTCAGTGTTTCCTTTTAAGTCATGTTTTTGATTTTCTGATCATTGATAGTATACTCTACCTTCTCTATTACTTGTTTACATCTATGTTAAGGTATATTTCCCAACATTTGACACAGTATTCATGTGCCGACCAAAGCAGAATAATTACTTTACATTCTCTGACATTTCTATAATTTTATTCTTAAACATAGTTCAGCTTACTTGCAAAGATATCCCATTAAATAAAAGCAGAATAATAATTTTTGATGTCCTGACATTCCTACTAATATTTCTGTATCTACAATTCACCTTTTTTGGAATGATACTCATTTTAAATTAATCTATTTCCATTTATCATGTTTCTGTGGGGTTTTTTTGTTTGTTTGTTTTGGTTTGTTGTTTTTTGTTTGTTTGTTTTGTGTTTGTTTGTTTGTTTGTTTGTTTGTTTTTAACATCAGAGAGTGGTCTCAGAGTAGACATACCTAATTCTTTTAAGATGAAACTCACTTGGAAGCTGAACACAAATAGCCCAGACCATAAGCCACTAGCTCATTGTTCCCTCTGCCAGGTTAGCAAAAAGGAATCTGTGGGGCTTTTCTTTTGTTTTGTCTTTTTCTCCCTCAGTGCTGTCAGATGAAATCAAGTAGGCACACGCCATATGCCGATCTGTTATTGCAGGGAATATGTCTCAATGGACATAGATTTTTTTCCTATTACCACTGTTGTACTCCTTCTCAATGCTGAGGAACACTTATCCTGCCCCATTTTTCATTACTGTATTAGTAATTTTGATGGACTTTCTGTATCAGGAGATCAAGATTAAACACCCACAAGTGTTATTTCAAATAATATTTTAGTTGAGAATCTTCCATATACATTCTGCAGTTGTACTGGACCATTTTTTTGTTGGTCAAGCACCATTAGGCTATTACAACAGTAATCTGATTTTACAATATAATATAAGCTGGAGGAAGAGAAACACTAAGTGTTATTTGTCAAGAAGAATGATCTTTATTAGATCTGACCTTTCTCTGAGCCAACACAATAAAAAGGTGAGTGTCATTTTTATACTTTCAAAGATTAGTTTTACTTACAGTAAGCAAAAGATGAGTCTCTCAGGGGGCTTAAAATTCTCATTGGAAATAATGAATCTCATTACCAAGTATGAACTATGAAGCTCTTATGATTTGCCCCAATCAACTATTAAGAGCATGTTCCTACTCAGAGCACTACCTTTCCAACCTCTGCTGCTACATAGTACTAGTGAATTGACCTTTTATGAAGACTTAAAGCCCCATGTAATTAACATTTTCTATGTACAGAGTTAAGACTTAATGAAACTGTGAGGTTAAATGCCAATACATCCTTTGCAAGCATTTTTTTAATTTTTTTTTTTTTTTTTTATTACAGTTCTTTGCTTTCAGATGTTAATTGATAGCTAATGCTCTGTACCCATTTTGTTTTTTTTTTTAAAAAATCAAATTGGTACTGCAGTGCACAATGTGGTCCAATTTCACTGTTTGAACAACTCCAATTGATGAATAATAGCTCAGAAATGTAAAGTAATAAGCCATGTTGGAGATTATGTTCCTGATCCAAAATCCATTGAAGTGGTTAGAAATATATTGTACTCGAGGTTGCATGGTTTCCACATACCTTTTTCTGTACAGTTTCACTTTAACATCCAGGGAAGCTCTGTATAGACCTCTAGATGGTCATCAGAATTGATTGGCAAGACCAGCAGTTGATTTGCACATCTTTGAAGCTAAGTGGTTACCCTAGAAATAGCCATGAGCAAATAACAATTTAATCAGTGGTGGAAAAGTCTTATTAAAGGGATCAGGGAGTACTGTTTCCCATTTATCTTGGTGATACTTGAAATTTGGAGAAGAGAATGTCCGTTTATAATTTTGGGTTTTTCCATTCACAGTTCAAGATCTTTCACTGACTGTAGGATTTTTAGTGTTAAATGGTTCTTCTCATATATTTACCCAGACACTTGGGATTCAACTAGGAACACATTGCAGTGTATCAGACACTGCAAGAGTGGCTTCCTCTTGAGCACCACAGAAGCTGAATGTATTTCTTGGTTGAATTAGATCCATAAAAATTTGCTCCTAATTTGTAGTTAGCATGGTCTCATAACAATTTAATAAATTCCTAGAACCCACACTATAATCTCCCCAAGGTCACATGTAATGTAGTTAGTAGATAATTAATTCTAATTTAGACAACTAAGAAAGATCATGTTTCTAGGGCATTTTTTCTTTTTTTTTCTTTTTTTTTTTTTTTAAATGCCATTGACTAGTACATTTAAAGCTCTTCTGAAATCCATACACAGCTGGATGAGCTCTGGAATTTATGAAAGCCACACCCTTATCAGTTAGTCCACCTTATACATATTATGATATATACCAGTGATTTTCATTTTTGTCTCACTGAAAGGAAAAAAAAAAAAAAAAACATGCTGCAGAACTTGTCAGACCAGAGCCAAAATCAGTTTTTCATATGCATCAGGACAGAAATTGCAAGTGTATATCTCACTTAGGAGCAGTGAGTTGTTATGAGGAACTATTTAAAGCCAGCTAGGAGGCAACAGGATACAGGCCAGAAAATAGACAATAATCTACTCAGTCCCCTTGACTCCAAAGAATAAAGTGACCTTCTAGGGAAAAAAGGAAAAAAGAAAAGGAAACAGATTTCTGAAACAGCTAGAAAGGAAACATTAAATTGCATGGAAATTGTGTTTCAAACATTGTCTAACTCATGGTGCCACAACATATGAAAAGGGCAATTGCTTCAAAATCTATCCTTCTGGGTTCTCAGGGAAAATGTTTTTTATTATAACCAGCAGCGGAGAAGTGCTTTTGAGCAGCTTTACAATACCAGTACTCACACACCTGTCTCCAGCAGATGAATAGAGTCCCAGCAGACAATTAGAAGGTATCAGGGAAAGAATATTATAAATTCAAACTAATAAATTGCTTATGGACTCCTGAAAGCTGCAGCAAATTACTCCTGGATTAGAAGACTCACTACGTCCAGCACTGTGTACGAGGCAGAATGCAACACCATGGATCCTAGGAAAAAACATCAGCCTATGTTCCTTCTCTGTCAGAGACATGTCCCTCCAGTTTGCAGCTCAGCACTTCCCTCTTACACTGAGTTTGATATATTTAATGATTTGGCTAGTAATCTGCATGTTACTTGTGCATTTCTCTCTCCTATGCAAATAATCACGGCAATAGAAGGTTAAAGATATTACTACCCACTGAAGATTTGAACTTTTACATAAGTTATCCCATAAACACTTCCAATTGTTCACCCATAAACCAAACTTCATTCTCAGAACCATTTTGCTTTAGGATCACATTGCATCAACACAAACAAAGGAACATTTTTATTTCTGTGCTCCTGAAGAAAAACTGCTGTGGAACATTGTGCTTTATTCTCTTTATTAATGTAATGGAAATCTTCAGGACCTTCATTAGAATGTCACTAATTCCTGATTTGAATATGAATTATAAATGACTAATAAATCTGTTGAAAGTTAACTTAAAAAGCCAACTTGATATGAGTATCCCAGAAGAGAAACATGAAAGCCGTGCAGGGAAAAATTATACCAAACATTACTTCTGACAGAGCAATTTTCATCTCTACATGTGAAAATGCATTACAAAGGAAGTTAATTATCATTATTACCACTTTCCTTTCAGATTGGTAAGCTTAGTCAGAAAGAGGTTATATAACTCAAAAGAGATCCAAGCTGAAAAGTGAAGGAAAGAACCTGTACCTCTGTGAATACCTGCCTGTTTGTTTGTGACTCAGCCAACCATGAAATAGCAAAAAAAGATTTAAGGCAATGGAAATGTATCGATCAGCACATCACAGCAAAAGTGTCAAAATATGTCCGAAGTAGCCAGTTTTGCTTAGACCACTCCATTTTTCGTTGGCCTCAAGTGCCATTGGAAAGAGGAGGACATGAGGGTCAGTTTACAATATTATATGTGGGCCAGCTTTTGATAAAACTGTGGAGATAATATTCAACAATGGCATAAAAAAAAAAAGCTACTCTTGGAAAAAAAAAAATTCCTATGATGTGATGACTGTATATTACTTTTTTTTTGTATTATATAGATTCCCTTTTTATTTCATTTGCAATATGGAAAACATACTTGATCATTATTTTAAATCAGTTGCTGTATATCTCTGATTTCATCTGCACAACTGCATGATGTTGCACATCTGAAAGGACCAAAAGCTACATACAAAAGGATGGAAGAAATCCATTGTTTTTTTTCCTGCAAGTTCAGCAGTAATACCTTTTCCCAATACTGTTCTTTTAGACAAAAGGATTGTTTCTTCTCAGTTTAATTGCACCCAATAACATAAAGTCACAGCTAGAAGTTATATTAGAAACTGTAGATGCCAAAACCATCTTGATTCTATGCATTTAGGTTGCTCTTTTACTTTTAACTGCCTTTTGTGGACTGTGAATTGTTCATATTCTAGTTACAAAAGCAGCTTTCCGTCTGCAAATCCATGAAATGCCTCAATCTTCAATCTAAAAACTCTCAGAGACCATTCAGCAATAACTGTGATAACATCTTTTTCTATAACAGTATTGTTTCAATAAAAATTCTACAATTAAGCATCAACTTACAAATGGATCTTGATGATGTCTGTGTAGGTCTGCCTGTTAGAAAGGCACTGTGGAAGAATTTAATCAACCACAATTTTCTCTCTTACTAGATCTCCTTAGAAGAAATCTCTGCTGCGTGTGGTGTCCCTTCAAAAGGAACTTTTCTTTCTAGCTTTCTTTCCTTCTTTCTCTGGTTTCCTTCCACTTCCTTTTCACCTATATTTTTATAGCTTTCTTGTCCCACCATTTTCTTCTCCTCTTATTCATCTCACTGATTTTTTTTTTTATTAACCTTATGCTACATAGACTGTTGGATGGCACGTTACCACTGCAAGTAGTGTTGTCAAAACAGTAGCAACACTCTAACCTTTGTTTTCTGTAAAAAATTTTGTAAAAAAA
This sequence comes from Merops nubicus, assembly GCF_000691845.1. Taxonomy (NCBI): domain Eukaryota; kingdom Metazoa; phylum Chordata; class Aves; order Coraciiformes; family Meropidae; genus Merops; species Merops nubicus. Next base: position 108,123 of record NW_008623886.1, read on the forward strand.
GAGAAGAAAAAGTTTTCATGTTCTGAGGAAATCAAATCACTCTATAAACTGATTATCATGGCTTGTGGTCTCTATTTGTATCTGCTGATATTAATAATATTTGTAAATAACACAATATACCATAGCAGATTTAATACCTGGAATTATTCACTCTGTGAACGTTAATGTTGCATGTTCATGTTGGTGCCATGGAGATGGCACTTGGTCTTTTGATCTTCTCATCACACTCTTATAGTCCAAGCATTTTTGGAAGAAGCAATGAAAAACTATCAAAATCCTCACACTAGCTGATGACAAGAAGAAGAACAGCTTGCCATCACATCAACTCAACATCCAGCTACTTTCATCATTAGAATAAAACTAAGCTTTACTCGACCCTCTGTTAACAACATTCATAAACCACTTAAGCACTGAGAGGTGTACAATGGAGTATGATTTTGAGAAAGGCACTATGTAAGTTGTGTCTAACTCTGTGAATCAAGCAACTTACAAAGGATTCAGTAATGATCACTGGTTATCAATAAACTGCTCCTGTGTGCAAAGACTTTTATTAGAAAGCCTTATTACTGGGAAAGCAACTCAGGTTGCAGAAACAAATTGCACAAAAGGTAATGATCTATAAAAGTTACATTATTCAATCACTAACAACATGAAGCTCTTTTATTTAATTTTATTTCCCTACCATGACCTGGGTCCATACAAGTTAAGCAGCTTGCTCTCTGATGGTGTCAGCAGCTGCCATTTCAAGAGTAATCTGTGCAACTAGAACATTCCTGCAGACCCCTACCAGCAGTTCCGATAGATCATCTGAAATAAGAGGAATTTTGAACGGTCTTTTTAGTTCAGTTTTATCCTGGAGCTTATCCTCTAGACTGATGTTCCCACATAAGCAATACAGTACTTCAAAAATAGGGTGTGCAGGAGAGAAAAATTTGAAACATCTTCATTAAGATACTTTATTGAAAAGCACTTTCTCATATACTCCAGCTGCCACTAGCTAACATTTGTGGACCGTACATCTGCTGTCAGGAAGAGAACATAAAACGGCAACAGAAAAACAGTGACGTGGTGTTGAGGAATTTGGGATAAAAGTGGATGTTTGTTGCTTTTAAAACGCAAGATAATCACTTAAAGGATATCTAAGTTAATTAAATATACCATTTTGGGGAAAAGGAAACAAAAAACCATATGGATAATTATAAATGAGATTCAAATACTAACTATAGTAATAGAAGTTCACTTAAAACTCACGATCAATTTTATTGAGCCTATGTGAAGAAGAAACATAGTCTGCAGTTTTAGAAGATGATAGTGTTGGCAGCAAAGCTATCACAAGAAGTTCACAACCTCAGTCCAATCTTCACCATTTGCTGCTTCTAATTTGTTTATCTCAGTAATGCAGTTAACCACAAGCCCACAAACAGCTGTACTAATAGAAGAGAGACCGAGGCAAACAGCATTGTAGGAAGACAGGACTGTAGAAATACCCTAATCTGCCTTTGTATGCCATGAAAGCATTTTGTAAAACTATATCCTAAAGGTAGATCCACAGAGGAATTTCAGATATGTCAATAAACTGTCTTTACTAACACTTGTTGACTGTCTTCATCCTGATATGAAGCCTGTAATGTTGCGTTATATCCATGTCTCAGAGCCAGATTCAGAAAAGCCAAATGTTAACCAGAGGAGTAGGTCATAAAGCCTTCACCTCGCTATCCCCTGAGCACATCCTGGATCTCTGCTTAGGTGTACTGGATATGCCTGGGATGGAGATAAATTTCTTCATAGCAGCCCGTATAGTGCTGTGTTTTGGATTTGTGACCAAAATGACAAAAGGAATATCCCATACCATATGACGTTGTGCTCAGTAATAAAAGTTGAGGGAAGAAGGACTAGGGGGCAGATGTTTGGAGTTACAGCATTTGCCTTCCCAAGTAACATGTGGTGGAACCCTGCTTTCTGGGAAATGGATGAATACTTTGCTGCTGATGGGAAGTAATGAATAAATCCCTTTTTTTCCTATATTGGTTTATCTATTGAACTGTCTTTATCACAACCTACAAGTTTTCTCACTTTACCTTTCCAATTCTGCCCCCATCTCAATGGGACAGAGCAAGCTGCTGTGTGCCATTTAGCTACATATTGGGGTTACCCCACAACTTTGTTACATTAATTTACTTGGGGCTTTGTTATCTCTGAAGAGTGCCCTATTTGTTGTTTATAGTCCCCCTTCCAATCTCTCCCTCTCCCTTATTGTCCAATTAATTGTGAATTGATTTACTGATAAGAATTTCAGAAATAGTAGAATTTCCTCACTTTATTTTGTGTATGTCTGTCTAATTACTCAGACTCTCTTTGCAGAAGGACTTACAGCCAAGTTCATCTGAACAATGATCTTCCATATTAAGTGCAAGAAGACCTGAGCAGGAGCTTTGAAAAGTTCAGACTGAGAAAGATGGATGCTTTTTTACAAAGCAGCTCTTTTATAAAGGAGGGCAACATCTTTTTTTATCGTTTGTTTGCTTGTGTGGGGTTGTTTTGGTTTGGTTTGGTTTGGCTTTTGTTTGGTTTGGTTCTCAAAGTGACAGTAGCCTTTGTACTATGCTCTGCAGAGATCCTAGTCCTTTCAGTGTTTAGGTCAGTTTTGCTTTGTTAGACTTCCCCAGGGGCCCTTCATGCAAGGGATTGCCTCATCTGCTGTTTCTCTATGGGTGAAGGTTGATTGTAATCACTCTTTACCTCATTAAACCAGTGGATACTGGCAGAAAGATATATAAGGACAAATACACAGAAAGAGGTGCCTGCTGACTACAGGTGTAGGATCTATTTACTCATATGTAGACATCTATAAGGAAAATAATAATCTTGGGCTCCCATACAGCCAAAAGATGTAAGAAATGTTGTCACATCTTAAAATAGATGTTAAAAAATTTTTTAAAAAAATGAAAAAAAGATTTAAAATTCTTCCCAAACATGAGGCAGAATATTATGAGGCATTAATATCCTCTTTTTGGACCTGACCTCAGCTTAGGTGTATGAAGGCTATATTTTGTGACATTCAAAAGACATCATTATATATCAATGAAATCACTGACCACCATTAAAAAAGCCTCAAAAAAAGTCTACTTAGAATTTGGAGGTATTTTCATTCTGGATGATAAACTACATTTGATGAGTATCTGCATTTTATTTACTGAAAGAATCAAATTATTTGTCTGAACTTTAAATGCAAAGCCATATTTGTTGGCTTGTTTTAAAGGCATTACACAGAACAGCATTTAAGCTTTGAAGAACTAAAGGCCTTCTCTAGTGCCCCTGGGACTTCAGTTTACAGCATATTGAATTGTTGGCTTAAACAGTGATGCTTTTCTGAACTGCAAACTCAAATTCAAGTGCTCTTTTAGAGTCCATGTCTCCCTCATCAGATGTATCAGCATTCCTGTTCAAAATCAGCAGTAGCTTGGTATAAATACAGTAGCAAGGGCAAAATTTACTCTTTGTATGTCAGTCATGAATTATAATTACTGTAGTGCACAGTGATAAAAAATAGTAACATAAACATTTTATTATCAGAAGAATGTGAAACACGCTTTTGACTATTTATCTTTGTATTTGGTGCAAAGCCAGCATGGCACTAGCTCCCACGTAATGTTCAAACTTCACTGTTTTATTATTTAACCACTGTATGCAGTCATATTTCTAACTTACTCTCTTTCACCTGTATATACTTATCAAGAGAAAAATACCTGGAGGTCATGTGGGAATTGTGTTTTATCCATGAGATACTTTAAAAGCAAATTTTTCCCATAGATGATAAAATTAAACAAAAAGAAACCCCAAACAACTTTATACACACTTCTAATAGACAAAGTAGCTATGCTGCCTTTTCTGAAAAATTTGCATTGGAAATCCCCTAGTAAGCTTCCAAACAAGTCAAGATTTTTATGTGAAATTTTTATGTGAAGGGAGACCTGCAATCCCTCTTTTAAAATGCTGCAGCATCAGAGTATAAAGGTATTCTGTCACATGTTCTGAACTTTCAGAGAAGGTTTCACAGATCGGAGGGTAAGGAGGTTAATGGTTCCTGATAAGGTGTTATTACAGTGCAATGAGATTTTGGTTCTGAATTTTTTCAGACCATCTCAAACAAAAAGAACCTCACATAAACTGTAGGATTTATATCTTAACCAACCCACTGCTTTTGAGGTGTTTCAATGAGTGTAGCTAGCTCTTTGACTTTTTTTTTTTTTTAAAATACTGACATTAAAATGGCAATATCTCCACTGTTTTCCTCTTACCATTTCCTTGAGTCGTGATTACTTCTCATTTATTTATTACATTATTGAACCACAGAGATTAAAGAAGATATTGCCAACAATTCAGCTACATATTGACTTGGGTCCTCTCAGAATCATTCTAAGTGACAGAGACACTTTCAGCTTCTCTGAGAGTCTCTGCCAGTGACTCCTTATCATCACTTTAATAAATACATATTTTATATCTAGTTTATATTTATACAACTTTTAACACTCAAAGATGGGGTTGAGTAATCGTTCAGTCTCTTGAAGGATTTATGTTTTCTTCAACTACAAAGTTCAGCCAGTAGAGCCAACACACTGTAGAGCAACCTACTGCATTTTAGGACTTTTATTTGGACACTGTTGCTCAACTAGCATGACAAAATTTTCTTTATGTTTATGATGCCACATAAATACTGGCCAGCAATAAAGAGAAATGGCAGCTTGATGATGGCTGTAAAAGACTACCAAGGATAAATACTTTTTGTTACAAAGTTTTTTTTAATCTAAGATTAAAACATAACAAGATCCAGAAGGTGAGAAATGAAGCTACATACACTAATTTCAGGCTAGAAACAACTAAGATAATTTACCAGTAAGATTAATAAAAACATATCAAGCACCTTTTAGCGCTGGAGATCAGGACTGAATACCTGCTTCAATACATGGTAGTGCACTTTGCTAAACTGTGAGCTTGCAAGAGAAATTGATGGATGGACATCTCTTCCTGTGCTGTCATGGAAGCAAGTTCAATAATCAGGCCAGTCCCTTTTGATCTCCAGTTGTTCAAAGAAAAGAACTACAGTAAGAGGATGAAACTGAATGTCAATGTAACCGATAAAAAAACATCATTATTTTAATTTGTCAAATTTGCCTTTTCTTATCCCAATAAAATCGGTATCTTTAGTTATAAAATAACCAAAAAGGGAGAAACAAACGTTGTTTTACAATACATTTCATTTTGAGTTGTATTGTTAAAATACATAGGCCTGGCTCGCTACTGATAATGCCATTTATCTGTGAACTGCAATTACATTTTTGACTTTATCTTTTTTATGCTAGTAAGGCTGAAAGGTTAAAAATATTTTTTTAAAAAAAAATTGAATACAAGTTCAGCATGGAGAAAATCCTTTTGTGAACTTCATGAAGGTGATTTTGTCCAAGTTTCGGGAATGATGGTGGAACAAAAGATCTAGGGAAATATTTTTTTTTTAAATTACTTAAAGTGTAATTTACATGCTACTGAATGAAAGGAGGCTTTCAGAAATCCACAGGAACTTATTATTAAATATGATAGGCTTTCTTGGTAAAGGGAATAGTCTGCAATTATTTCTGCAGAATTTTGCCAATTTATTTGTTTCATCCCTTTTCAGTTCCCTTCACTAATGGAAATTACAGAAGGGCTGCAATACAGTGCTGCTGAGGTCTGTGGTTCTCAGAAAAGGAAAGTTTCTTCAGGCATCTGAGGACAGAGAGACAACAGTGCTGCTGTAGCTTCTACATATTGCAAACATACCTCCCCTGACAGCTCACAGGATGGTGAGGTCCCAAGCTAAACTAGGCAGAGCATCAAAACAGAACATCTGGAGAATGCATAACAGATCTGGAGTTTCATTCCCCTCACAATTTTCAATTTGATTGAAATATTAACCTTCTGAGACCTTCTCCTATTTCTATCCATACAAGCATGTGAAGGATGCCATTAGCCACCTGATTTCATACTAGTTTCCATTACCACTCTTTAAATGTTTCACATGGTACAACTGAATGGACAGAGGCATCCAAAACTGGCACCTGGTTCAGTGTGAAATGGGAGAAAAGAATAAATCTTAACACTCCATCCCATGGAGGAGGTTTTACCAAGATTATTCAGCTTTTATCATCTCCAGAAGAAAGTTACTGTCTTGTAAAAAGCTATGTCAAAAATGTGTTATATATGAAAGTTAACTTTTAACTTTACAGGCAAGTTTAGAATTATATATACGCTGGGGAAATTAATGCAGAAATTATTCATTTACAGAAGCAATGTTTGATCATGAATCTTGAGTTTTACATTCTGCTGATATCCAGCATCAGCCAGATGACAAAGCACATCTTTAAATTATTAAAATGCGTTCTATCAAGATCAGTGCAGACATAAACAGCTCTTCAAATAGCAAGAAAAAAAAAAGAAATTGAAAAGGACACAATCTTCATTCAGTTAATTCTCTTGCTTTGATCCTCTTGTGTTAACTTGATGTGATAAACCAGGGTGGGATGTTTTTGCAGAGAATAAATAATGCAGATCCCTACACATAAGTGATTAATCTCACTTATTTATAATGAAACAGTTTAAAGTAAAGAAAGATCACTGAACCTTGTGTGTAATCTATCTCAGTTCACTTTTCAAGAGGTTAATAATTACCAGTTCATATTTCTACTTCCTTCATGTGATATGAAAACTCCAGTGTTTTAGAGAAGATCAGAAATTCAGGCAAGAATCCTTTGATTGAAAAACCTCATTTTATAAGCACAGAGGAAAAGATATTACACAAAGACTATGCTATGCTGATATTAAAAACTCCCTAAAGCATAAAATTTATTGCATAAATATGCCTGAATGAAAGGTATTTTGGAGGAAATTTCTTCCCTGCAGTTAGTAAATTCAGATATTTGGACTTAACAGATATGAGAACTGTTACTTTAAGCAACAAAAAAATAATATTTCTGAAAGTTCCGGTTCTCCTCTTGCTCTGATCAATCCATCTCACTAAATCTCACAGGCAAAGTTAAAGTTTTGCCTTGACCCGTTCATCATGCCTCTTTTGATGCAGCCTAGGACACGTTTGGGTTTCTGGGTTGGGAGCACACATTTCTGGGTCATGTTGAGCTTCTTGTCAACCTACACCCCCAAGTACTTCTCTCCAGAGCTGCTCTCAATCCCTTTGTCCTCCAGCCTGTATTTGCACTTGGGGTTGCCCTGACTCAGGTGCAGGACCTTGCCACTTGACCTTGTTTGAACTTCCAGAGGGTGGCATCGGCCCACCTCTCAAGCCTGTCAGAGTGTCTCTGGATGGCATCTAGCTTCTCTTCCCTCCAGCCTGTTGACTGCAGCAGACATCTTGGTGTTGTCTGCTGACTTGCTGAGAGTGTACTTGATCCCACTGTCCATGCTACCAACAACAGCGTCTCAATTCCAGCCCCTGAGGAGCACTTTTCACTGATCTACACTGTTTTATATACTCAAGTTTTACACACTCAAAAGTTTTCTAGACACTTGGAATAGCAGTTTTGGACAACACCGTAATAAAAATTGAAGGAGAAAATATTGGAAAAAAAATAATCTGCTGTAGTCAGGGCAGGAAATAATTTTACAAACGACCAGTTCAAGATTCAAAAAGAAAACTATAATATCAAATCTGCACTATGAATTTGCTTCTGAATAAACTTACACCAGAGTGAATCAAAAGTAAATTCAAAGGAAAATGTTTAACATACAAAGACACAGAAGGAACTATTTCATCTGAATTTCTGAGACAACATTTCTGATATGATAACATCTTAATTTTAAGTAACTGCTTTCTTCTTTTCCATATTAAAATAGCAAATTTCTACCAGGTCTTTCATCATTCACTCAGCTCAGAAGTTTGTGTATGCAAACACAAATAGGGGCATAAATATCTATGCCTATCTTTTCTGAAAATAGCTAGTAGAAGGACTGGTGTTAGCTAAAAAATACCATTACTTCTCTCCCTATCTTTTTGCCATTTTTTAAACAGCACAATATAATCTGGTTATTCAATAGCCTTTTATAAATAATTCCATACATTGGAGCCTTTACCATACAGGTACTCTACATCATGGACCAGGAAGACTAAGGGACTTTTTGATGCAAAGGAAAGCTCCACTTGCAGGAACTGAAGAGAAAATGACTGGTCTTTTTTTCCCTTTTCCTGAAGAAACTTGTATAGTTCTCATTTCTGACTAAAACCACAGTCTTTTCTGCTTTTCTATTACTACTTCATGGTAGGTTCCACATCTTTTGCCAGCTATATGTTCCTCTGATAAGATCAGCAGATGCTTCTTCTCTTGAGCTCAGCAAGCAAATATCTCAGCAGTATCAAACGAGCTGTATGCCAGAGCACTAAATGAACATGTAACAGAAGCAGACAAAACCTCTATTGGTCAAATTCCCAGGTTATTTTTATTATAATTTCATGGCTATGATTAATTTGATCAAAAATACTACTGTGGCTTCAGAATTTGAAATTTTCTTTGTTGCCAGCATCAGTGTGTCAGAATTCATCTTTAGGATGTGGTCTTGTTTATTGTCTCAAGCACCCGAAGAACAAGAAACCCAGCAGCATTCATTAACAGGTGGCTGGCCAGAGTCAGGCTCAGCACACTGCTTGCAGGTATTCTTTTTTACATCATTTCTGACCTTGCACCCCAGGCCTGTCACATCTTTCTTATCCTTATCAATACACTAAAGTATGTATTTAGCACTTCATTTGTCTTTCCCTCTATCCTGCTTTACTCCCTTTGAGCTAACAATTTGTATGTAGCTGTGGTAGCTGGTGAAAGAAGATCACTGCATTATTTAGCTTTGTTTGCTTTGTCTGAGTGCTGAAGAGAATACTGATGTATACGGTTGTCTTATTCATAGTACTAATCTGTAAGTCATATCTCTTCATGTACATATTTTACAGTTGGTGACTATGTCCTTAAGGACTTTTAAGTAATAGTGTTTTCTAAAATGTTATTTGTTTTTTTTTAGGTAAACCACAAATGAATCAAAGAAACAGTAGAAAAGAGTAGAAACAGTAGAAACTGTCATGTTTGCATAACATCTTCAAAAATCTTCATTTTTGTCTTGAGATACTGATATGCAGTAAGAAACCTCTTACCACAAATGCACTGAGGATTTGCACAGTATTTCTTTGCATTTTGAACACGTCTGTACTGATGGTCCTGTGCTACAAATTCCGACTTCAGGAAGGCCATATTACTTCTAGAATCAGTCTTTTCCCCATGTCTTGGTTTAACCCCAGCCAGGAACTCAGCTCCACGCAGCTGCTTGCTTGCTCATTTTCCCCTGGTGGGATGGGGGAGAGAATTGCAACAGTAAAAGTTAAGAAAACCTGGGGACTGAGATAAAGACAGTTTTATAGGCAAAGCAAAAGTTTTTTTTTTCCTGTGCATGCAAGCAAAGCAAAATAAGGAATTAATTCACTGCTTCCCATTAGCAGGAAAGTGTTCAGCCATCTCCAGGAAAGCAGGGTTCCATTGTGAACAACAGTTGCTTGGGAAGACAAACACTGTAACTCTGACATAGCCCTGCTTCTTTCTTCTTTCCCCTGCTTTATATGCTGAACATGATGTCATACAACCTGGAGTATCCCTTTGGTCAGCTATCTTAGCTGTGTCCTCTCCCAAATGCTTATGCACCTCCAGCTTACTCCCTTGTAGGATGGTGTGAGACACACAAAAATCCTTGACTCTGTGTAAGCACTGCTCATCAATAATGAAAACATCCCTGAATTATCAATACTGTTTTCAGCACAAATCCAAAACATAGCCCCAAAGTAACTACTGTGAAGAGCATTAACCCTATCCCAGTCAAAATCAGTATGCCCCAAGACAATGCGGGGTTTATTACTGACAATATGTTTTTGTCTACAATCTCTAGAAGACTGGATTCTCCAGCTGCCAAAAAGGATGCTGTGTCCCTTCCCTCATGTACGTTATAACCTGCAAGGTACACTTGGACATCAGTGATATTGTTCTCTCAGGGTTCTTCTAATCACTTCTAATGTTGTACATGCATCTCTGTTTGCCTTAAAATGTGCATGGCAGAAGTCAAGGGTAACCTAAGAAATGGCATCTAGCATGGTGCTTTAATCTATGTCATAATCCTAAGGCTTGTTTGTCATAAAAAATGGGATTATCCTAATATATCCAGAATACAAACTCAAATACATTTAAGTTTAACAGTCTAGGAAGGTTATATGTTGGAGGGGAAGGGAAAAAAAAAGCAGATGAGCCTTGATGGATGCAGAGGAGCACAGCTAAGCAATGTTCTATAAATTCAGATAGAAATAGTTTCTAAAAGTGAAGACTCCTTATTCATCTCCTTCACTAGAACCCCCATTGTCTTCATTCCCATTTGAATGCCTCTGCTGAGTAACTATAGCACAATATAGGTTTGGTTTATGTTACCTTTTTCCTGGTCACTTAGCTAAGTCAGCCATATCTGCACAGGAAAAGAAGCTAGCCCTCCAATGAACATTCATCTGTCTTCTAACTCTGTTGTTTTGTTTTGTTTTGTTTTTATTGTTATTTTTTTTTGTTTTTTTTTTTTTTAAAAAAACAAACTGTTATGGAAACAAACACAAATGAAGGTGTCATTATTTGGTCGTTAAGAACCAAACAGACTGTAGATAACTATGTTAAATCAATGACACTAACTTCAGGCACTAGCTCATCAGCAAAACAAACAAACAAAAAAAAACAACAACAACTTTGCAAAGGTTCTATTTTAGAATCAGAATATGTCCTTCAAAACCTGATGTACATTTGACATTTTTCATTAGTCAGGAGTTGAAGGCATCCAACTCTGACTGGAGAAAAATAATTGTGTATGTCAACAGATAAATTCATGTATCTTTCCTAAACTTCTAGCAATTCTAAGTTTCAACAGAAAACTCTTATACTGGGTCAGTATTTTATTTAATTGGATGTTGTAGAAAGCTAAGCTGAGAACAGTTGAACTGAAGCAAGAAGTGTGAAAAACTTCATGAAAAGGCACACTTTTTCCTGCACCTCTAGGCACTTAGCAAAACAGAACTCTGCTCAATAATTAAGTACACAGGAATAGATTTGGTAGAACTAATAAACAGTATTTGTGTGAAAGGTGATGCTTAAGATATTATTCATTCTTAGAATCATAGTCACACATTTTCCTCCACATTCATGAGGTGTACATTGGATCAACCCACTCATGAAAAGAAACAACAAACCCCAATATGCAGTTAAATACACAATATTTGTTCTACCACAAAAGATTGCACTTTGCTAGGAAGAGAAACCATCAGCAAGCTCAGAAATGACAAATACAATTCAGTTTGTTCACAGTGAGATAAGCAGTTCACTGTTGGCAGTTTCAGGTTATTGAACTGTAGAAGACGGACACAGTTCCTTTCAAAGTTAAGAAATTCTCTTTGACAGGTGATTAGTATGACAACCAAAACAAGCACATTAAGAGAGGAAAAAAAAAAAAGGTACACAAAAAATTGGGATTGGATGGGTCAAAAATTTTATACTACTTCTAACACTATCAGTCAAAGGTCAGAGCTTGCAGTCTGCTGGAATTTGGATGGGTGACAAAGATCTAAAGTGAATAACAATGAAAAAAAGTGGAGTAAGGAAGGTTTGGTCAGCATGAGATTAATTCCTTTGACATGGAATGTTTTCTGTAACTCCAGTGTCGTGGCTGAGCATTTTTAGTGTAATTAACTTTTTATCATAAATGATGAGGAATTCCCAGACCGTGTGTGTTAGAAATAAATTTTGATCAAATACATACTTTGCCTCATAATCAGAGGCAATTAAGAGGGCACTTTTAAGGGGTAGAAATGGAAGCTTTTTAACAATAATTTTATATCTTGTTAGGAGCAATTCAGCACTTCAATGACTTGACTGCAATGTAATTAATGCTAACTAAAATAGATCCCTCCAGCATTTTACTTATTAGTTGCAGATTGCAAATAAGATTAAAAAGATGATTCTGGCTGACATACTGAATAGTATGACCTTGATTCTAACAAGTGTCACTATATATTATCCACCAGAACCTACATCTGATAACAAAACTGTTTTCTTTACTCATTTTTGTTGTTACCTGGGTCTTCATCTTCTGACATCCACTCATCCTATGGCTTGACCATAATCCAACTGCTCTTACTTGCATCCTATTAACTAGTATCTCAATTCACCTCTTCTGAGGTCTGAGACTGAAATACTAATGACAAGAAGGGAGGCTCACACATGCATCTATTTCTATACTTCAAGACAAACAACAAATAAGATAAGAAGTCCGAAGGCAACTACAAATAAATGAAATTATAGAACTACTGATACAACTGGAACCCTACCTGAGGGCAAAAGAGTGATAATAATGTATTTTGCTCTTGTGAGCAACTTCAGAGAGGGTTAAATAAATTTGTATACAATAATGTTACCTCCGTCCTCAATACCATGAATCAACAAGAGTTCAATGTACAGACTGGATGAGACATTGTAGGGTGTTGGGAAAATAGTCTTTGGCTTGTACAAACCTTATCATGGGATATTTAGGAGAATAATCAAAGGCGGGGAAAGGGAGGGATCAAGGTAAACAATGTGGGAAAATAGAGGGAAAAAAGGAATAAAGGCTAGTTGGATATGAACAGTCTACTGGTCAGTGTGCTTGTCCAGCCATTCCCTGCAGCTGGGAGGTGCTCTCTGTCCTGTCTTCTCATTGAAGTCTATTTTCTTGGGTGAAGGGCTCTTTATCCTGCATGCATGCCCATGTATGGGGCTCTTGAATGCCAGCGAGTGCAGTGGGACCAGGGTCATAGGGTCCTATGTGTCTGTGGTGCCAGCAACTGGAGTGACTGGAGAACAGACAAACTGTGAATGCCTATGTCGATGAGTGGTCATTAGCAACTGTCAATCCAGATGAGGTAGCAAGTAATATCTAACATTTAGGAGTCAGGCACTGGGTCAGCAGTAAGCCTGTCTTGGATGCAGGAGGGATTCAAAGGGCTGTGAGATGGTTGTAGGAGGGATCAGGGGACCTCAACCAGCAACTGTGGGACCTGGTGTTTTAAATGGGAGATGTATTTGGATACACTAGGCAATGTGCATTAGGCAGCTGGAGAAAAGGGGATCCAGGAAACTTTGCAGCCTTTCCTGTGGCTATTTACTGCAGAGCTCTATAGTGCTTCTGCACACCTGCATGTGAGGGATGGGGTCTCTCCTAACAGTGGAACTGAGGCTGCATCCTTGAAAGCTCATCTCTTCAGGTGCCAGCAAAAGGGGAGACTGGGACCTAGGGGTCAGCTACAGGGCTGACAGAGGTTCTGAGCCCAGCTGCTGAGTTGAACCACCTTTCATGTAAGTGTATACGTAAATATATTTTCCACTGACAGATCTTTAGCCTGATGAGCAACATCAGGGAACAGAATGAAAGTGTTGAAAGAGGACCTGAGTCTTTACCTGTGTGCCTGGTCGTGTGTATGTGTGCATATGTGTATTGTATGCACATGTCTGTGTACACCCATAGGGAATACACGCTCAGCACGACTCCTGCCTATAGCTGGGAACAAGGAGCTGCAACAGCCTCACACCTGTTGGGCTCCCACGTTTGGCAGCTTCTAATAGAAAGAGTCTAAATCATCCAGAGCTACTAAACAAATTTAAAACAGAATATAGGACAACATCAAAATTTGTATTCCATTATCTATTCATTAGGGTTTCTTTTCTTCCTCATTTAACATGGATGTTTATCTTCTGGATTGTTTAGTTGATTCTTAGTTCTTTAGGAGTGGAGAAGTTTCTATACAAATTAGCAATAGAAGGACGTGTTGATAGTTCTGGGAGCCCTGTAGCCCTGTAGTATGGCACTTGAATTCTACATAACAAACCATAAGCTTTGTGCTAAGTTTGCAAGGCCTCATTACTAAGACTTGTCAGGCTTGCTCTGATTTAACTTTTGTCAACCTGCTCAAGCTCTGTTTTACTTGGTTTAGCTGTGACAGCAATTTCTGTAGTAAATCAGGTGTCTGTCACACGTAACTTATAATACATGTTTTTATCTTTGCACGGTACAATTATAGTTCTATACAAACAGAAATGACACCTAGATATTCCACATAGAATGAGATACCTATGACTCTAACGCAATGTAGTGTAGAGAAATATAAGCCTAGTAGGAGAGCAGAGATTTTGAAAAGGACGGACAGAGAACATGGCACAGATGAGCACAGGCAAGGGATCATAAGAGAGGGCCACAGGCTGACATTACAGGCAGCTCACCTATGGTCTTTCAGTTATATGCAGAAATACAGACCTGGAGCTGGACAAAGCTGGGTTTAAGGGTGACAAAGAAAATGAGGTCGTATCTGATATAGATACTATACACATAAATTTGGATGTAACATGGAGATGAAAAGGAAGGTGTAAAAGTATATTAACCAAATCTGAAAATGATTCCAGGTGATTCCTAAGGCAAGGAAGAGGAAACCATGAACGTGAGCATTGTAACACTCTCACAGATAGCCACCACCAGCATGAAATTACCAGCCCCGGGACACAGAGGAGAAGAAGGGTGAACACAATACCAAGACAAGGAGTAGTGAATTAAAAGTGTGTGTATAATGGTTTCAACAGGATAATTCCTTCTTTTTCTGTAACTTTTAGATCTCAATAAATAAAAGCTCCTGGATTTGACTGCTGAGATTTCACTTATACAAACACTAAATTCTTGAATTTATACATAGATAAAAAAAAGTGTGCTTACTCTTTTCCCATAATCAAGATTCTGAGCATAACATTCTCACAGGCAAGCTACTGAAATTACTAAATTATATTGACTGGAATGAAATCAGTATTGTGCCCAGAACAATAATGCATGATTTCAAAACTCTGAACTAAAGAATGAAAGAAAATTAATCTTTTAAAAGCCCTGTGAGACATATAATAGTAAGTACAGAAGCACTCTAAGAGCGATATTACTCATGTAGTGCATCACTGATTTTAAATTTGATCTAGAGGCAAGATTTTCAACTCATCTTTAACTAGGCATCAATTTTATACACGTAATTTTGCAGGCAAATAACTACAGATATATTTTATGCTTGCTGTGATACGAGGAACCAAAATCTACTAAGCAGTTCATATAAAGCATAGGAAAAATAATAAAAATATAAATGGAGAGCACAATAACCACTGGGCCATGGATAACCTGAAGTTTAGCTCATTCAGACCTTTTAACATTATGTTCTTTCACCTGAAGACAAAAGCTACCACTATTTTGCTCTCACTCTTGAAAATAACTGTCGGTGGCAGGAGATTTAAGTAACCATTCCTCATTTGAAATGCAGGCACTAATCATGTGCACACTCTCAATCTATTGTAACACAAAGCAAAAGGACTAAGTGAAATGCAGAAGGCAATGATAATTTCTTTAGACTAATATATTTCAATTCATATTTCAGTTCATTAAGGGCATGCCAAAAGGAGTTATTCAAGCTTAGCTGAAGGTTGGTAACATTTTGTGAAAAGTGGAAATTGTTTCATTAAATGTCCCTGTTTGATCACTTGTCCCCATCTGATTATGTCAGATATACTTGTTACCACTTCATAGGTCTCCATGTAAGTAGCAGCAACTGATCTGTTATCTCAAAGCAGGTCACCTATTCAGTGCCCACCAAGGATTTTTTTGTTTGTTTGTTTTTGTGTGCATGTGTGTGGGGACATGGTCTGAAGAAGGAAGAAGTAATTTAGGGACTTGGTTGATCTGTCCATGTAAACACAGGCATCTTGTGCCATTTGACACGATGTTACATCTGGCTGTCACTTTGAGGATTCTGGTGGTGCAGAGACTCCAGACCTGGGCCACTTTGCCATGTCCATACCTGTCAACACTGTTCTTGCTTTAGTTACAGGGGAGTGATCCCAAGAGCATTCTTGTTTTAATTGCAAGCCCAGTGGGCTGGGACAATCTGGCAATTTCTCACCTTGACTGCTATGGCAGTGAGTAGAGAAAATCTGGTACTTTTTTGCCCTGGTACAAATACAAAGAGTTGGGATGATCAGTCATTCCCTAAGTGCACTTAGAACTCTGGTTGCCTGAGAAATGTAACTGAGATCCCTCCACCTATCACAAGCCCACCCTGAAAGCTGTCAAGACCACCTGACAAGAATTTGGGCCACAGTAGAAAAATACTGACCAAAGCAGTCATCTTGTGACTCTATAGATATCAATCCTAAAGTGAGGCCCTTGATTGCTCTCCCAGATCACAGCAGGCTGCTACACCATATTTTGTGATAGAAGATTGATGCAGATGAAGGAATTATAGTGAGTAATTCACTATACTTTGTTTTCACAACCAAAAGATTGGAAGAGTGCATAATTCACCATAATTCAATCTCACGACATTCAGAGATCATTGGATACCAAAATTTACCATGATCTGCAAAGAAAGAAGCATCTTAATCATAGGCTAACCTCTATATCTGTGTGTGTGTGTAAGCAATTTAATTTAGAAACTCTGATGAATCTTTAACTAAATTGCTTTGCTTGATTATAACAAATTGTTGATTATTGACTAAGTGTTTCTAGAAAATCACATAATCTAATAATTTGATTTGTTGTGATAGTGTTATTGAACCTCAAATTGCTGCTATTCCAAAATTACACAAGAATCACTCCAACTCTATCCTGATTTAATCTACCCTATCTCTGTATAAATAATTTTACCCAATCCACTTCTTAATCACTCCAACCTGATTCCAGCCTTATTATGTTTCTTCCACATAGCAGAATAATAGAATCATAGAATCGTTCTTGTTGGAAGAAAACCTTTAAGATCATCAAGTCCAACTGTCAACTCAACATTGCAAGGTCACCACCAAATCATGTCCCTAAGCATGACGTCAACATGGCTTTTAAATTCCCTCCAGGGACTGAACTTTGTCACTGAGCTCTCTTAAGTCACGGCGTTACAAATTTATGTTTAAATGACATTATTTTCTAATATCTTTGATGGTGATTCTTTTGAGCAACCTTAAGTTCTCCAGTCCTTCTGTGACAAATTGGCATAGTTGGCAGGACTCTAAATCAGGATTCCATTGGAAATGACTGAAGTGATATAAGTGAGTAAAACCACTCCTCTGCAACAGGGATGTATAAAGGGTCTTCTCTAATTTCCATGTTTTGTCTGCCAGCCTATGTGAATGCCCCAGATACACCAGGATATCTCTTCAAATACCTAAAAACGCTATTTTTTTACATTACATACCTCTGTTTAGGTACCTGAATTGCTCCCATATGGTCTCAAATCACTTAAAGTGGGAACAAATGACAACTGACACTATCAGACTAAAGCCTCTGGAAATTCACTATTTCTGGAGCTGAAACGAAGAAAACTTATATCACATATAGCCACCTATCAGTAAGAAAAAACTGTGTGTCATCAGCTCACTGAATGCTTTTTATCAGGCAGCTTTTACTCTACTAGGTGATGTAAGGAAGAAGTCCTCCTCCTGTGAGGATTGTGAGACACTGGAACAGGTTGCCCAGGGAAGTTGTGGATGCTCCACCCCTGGAGGTGTTTAAAACCAGGTTGGATGGGGCCTTGCACAACCTGATCTAGTAGGAAGTGTCCCTGCCTATAGGGACAGATTACTAATAATGACAGTCTAGTAACCATTTCCTTGTTGAGGTACAAAAACTTCAGCTCACTCCTTTTTTCTCCATTTTTGCTGTGAACTTTGATAAAGTACCTAAAAAAGTGATTTTATCTTTTTCAAATATAACAGATTGACATGAACACCATGCTCAGCCTAGTCCACATGGATGGATTCATGTAAATGTTCATACATTAATCTCATTAAAAACTACTCAATAGCAAAAGTCATAGCAATTTTCAGCAGTGCAAAGTGCCTTGAGAAACTGAATGTTGAGCAAAAATAGACCAAACACAAGACAACTTCATATATCAGTCAAGTTTACAAAAATATAGTACTTGTCCTAGCTGCAGCTGAAAGATGTAGTTGATCTTCTGTCAAAGTCAGCACGGTGACAATTCACCTGAGGCTGATATTGCATTGCTATCTAATACTTGCTTTACCATCTCTACCCCTTTTCTTTCATGAGGTGTCATATTGGAATTATCCCTCTCTAAATATTTTGTGAAATATTTTGGTGCTATTTATTGAGTAATGGTTGGGCATTGTTGTGAAACTGGGATTTGTGGTTGTCTGGATCTGAATCATCATTTTTTTACTTGTTTGGTTTTTGAATTCTAGAGATACCTTTCTTGTCATATGTTTAGGAAATAATTGTGCAGGAAATCTTAGCATAAGCTCTGTTTCATTCCAAAATGTAGAATTGGTTTTCATTTTGACTCTCTGTCCTAGTAATTCAAATAAAACTAATATTAGAGATTTACAAACAGCAACATCAACCAAATTTAGATACTTTATTTATATTAAATAAGATCTCAGCATTAAAAACATATATTTGGTGACCATATTAAAATTAGGAATGTATTTTAGCCTTATCACACAGCTTCTTTAACCAACAACAGGTGAGACTCCATAGTGGTTACGAGTCTATCAGATAAAAGATGTTTTTAAAAAGGCAAAGCGGTGTATGGTTGTGAACCAGTGTATTTCATGAATTAGTTTTAATGTTCCTTCTAAAGTAACTACTTCAATCAATAAGAAAGGCTTGGACTATTTTTTTTTTAATGGATTTTAGGCAAATTCTGCTCTGGAGAGAAAAAAAAAAATGCTTATCTTGAAAAGAAGTGCACAAAGTTAGACAGAAAAGGGTGACAAATGCTTTTAATGGCAGGGAAACTGGCTTAGGGACATCTTGTCCCTTGCACCAAGCACATGCTAAGTGGTTTCAAGTCAGGCACTGTAATCACGAGAGAGAGTATGGAGTCAAGAAATAAAAGAAGGAAATTATATGGTGAGAAAAGTGTCCCAAAAGTACTTGAAAATGATGTAAATTAATGCTGAAAGCTTCAGTAGTAACCCAGGCCAATATGTCCTTCCACCAAGCTACTCAGAAGAGAGGGGAAGTTTTTGCATTACCAGTTGTTTTTTTTTTATTTTAAATGTCACTTTTGATAATAATAAGGAGGTGCAGGTTTTACTGGAAATACATAAATTACATCTCATCTGTGTCAACGAATATGGACTTGTTCTGAATTGCATCCTGCAAGGGCCATATCAGTGTAAATTGTGTAAAACATTTAAATTAAGCACAGTTGTGGCCCTGATCTTTAAAGACCTTGAATGTTTCAGAAGACATCCTGAACAGTTTTAACTGTCATTAAATCTGAGGTATGTGCAAATAGAGGGAAGGAAGGGAGCATTTGCCCCTTGACATCTATCTGGATATCACAACAGAGTGCCAGATAAAAGTATCTGTGTGGCTTCTGAACTAGCTCAGCCAGAAGGAGCAACAGGATAATAGTGTGTTACCTCACTGAGATGAATTAGAGACTTCAAAAGTGTTTTGGGACATGGAATTATCTAATTCAGCTGAACTGCCTCTGGCAGCCCAGGTAGTAACACAGGAAAATTTGCTTTTGAACTAATAGTTCTCAGCGCTTCAATTATCTCATATTTTGTTCAGTCCCAAATGCACATTCACTACCAAACTGTACATTAAGCTGTCTCAACTCTTTTCAGATGTTCTGTCTACAACTCTTTTCAAGTGTACTGTCTGTGTTTAGCACCTACAGCATATTATGTACAAATAGCTCCAGGTTGAAAGAAAAATAACTTTTTTTTTCAAAATATACATCAAATAAAATAAGACTTGAATAAAACTAGGTAATTTACAGGAAGCGTGTTCAGCAACCCAAAAATTTTTTTCTCAGCATAGCCTCAGAAGAAAAAAAGGAGGTTAATCTATTAATGGTTTTTACAGTCCAACATGACACATAGGGCAATGTGAAGACCCATCTCTACATTCTAAATGGAAAATCTGTGATTTCAAAGTCTCATCCATTATCAGCAATAAGCATAAGGAGTTAATGAGAATAAAGATGTTCTAAAACAAAAGTGGGAATTAATTTTTCTTTCTCTGATTCAATATCAGAAAACAGTACTGTTAAAGCTCTTCATTTTCTTTAGGGAAATGAAGAAAAAATGGAAATAAAAAAGATGTAATAGAAAATTAAATTCTTTAAGTCTTTATTTTTCTTGTTCTACTGCAATAGCTGGAGGTGAGCCTGGCCTTGAGGACCTTTTCTGAGGAAAACATTATCAGCTGGGGTGGCCAATGCTGAACCAGATCTGGTAAACTCAGCAAGCACCAAAGAGTGTTGACTGTGGTGTGGGAGTAGATAAAACACGAAACTCTGAGAAGCAGAGGTTAGTGGTGGCTGCTGAGGCCAGAAAAAAGAACAACCAGTGAGGCTGGTACAAAATTAGGTCTAAAAAATTCTCAAAATGTCAAAAATAATATGCTCCATTTATACAGAACAACTTATTATGCTTAAGAGACCCTTCTGAGCCTGGACAAGAGACTAAGAGTGGACTCAAATTATAGCGGAGGAAAGTTAGAGAATGAGGCAGTGCTTAAAAACGTCAGTGGCAACCCCAACCAACAGACTAAATTTTGTGCTCTTGTGAACTGAACCCTGGAGAAAGGGTCAGGTTCCTTATAGATTTTGCACAAGGAAGGAGTAGCATAGGTTTTGATTAAAACCAGGAGGTCGAGATTCTACAGTTAAAGTATATTGGTATCCAGTTACTTCAATACAGGAAGAGGACCCTGCCCCATATATTAATGTGTTAATAGTACAGTGAATGAACATTTCCATTTTGCAGACAGAGAGCAGAAACAGTGACATTAAGCACCCAAATCCACACCAATAACCATATTCAGACTGCTAGTCTCTTAATGACAAGACCAATGCCTTGATCGCTTTTCCTTTTGATTTCCATTTCTCCATATGCCACATTTTATGACCATAATAAAGTCCCTTGACTTATATGTATCATAATTTAACCATCCGTCAATAAAAATTTTTGCCTCACAAACGCTGTTGGAGAAAAACATTCCATGAATCATTAAATACTTCCATTGAAAATCATTCCAAACATGATTCTTATTAGCAGTATTAATAAGAATTAGTAATGGTCCTTACATCAGGCATTTGTAGTGCTTATGACTCTTTTCACTAAAAAGAATCTGTCTTTGATTGTCAAGTTAATTGTCAGGTGGACTTAATGACATAAATTTATAGTGAGGCTATAATGGGCCATAAGTGAAGTTCTTTAAGATGCTAAATCTTCAGTCTAAAGTGTTACACTTACATAAGTTCTGTATTTCCAAGATAAGTTTAAGACAGTAGAAGTAAGTACTTAGTAAGTGACTAGCATATAAATGTGTTTCTTGCATTCTGGAAGCCTACAGGAATGTATCACTCACTAAAACCAATTCAGTAACGTGTAAATACAGCTCAGGAATTAGGTAAGTTATAAGAGATCTCATAAAAGATTTTTCTCCTCAGACATGGGCGTACAGCACCAAACAGCACTATAAATACACAAAGGGATTAGAATGTAATTGTCCTATGGAATAGGACTTGTTTTTTTTATTATGATTTCCTCTGTCTACATAAACCCCAATTTTGCATTGCAGCAAGCAAACCTCTCCTTTAAGCACCACCAATAAAACTTCCAGCTGACCTTTTCACGCCTTCTAGAAGGAAGCTAAAGGCTACTCACTTTTCGCATTCAATAAAAAATATTACTGTGTTCTAGTTCAATGCATATCTGTGTCATCATGGAGGAAAGTCACTTTGCACTCCGTGCTAATCTTTCCTTCAAAGTTCATCTCCGAGCTTTCGGGTTGCTAAATGTGTCGCCTTGGTTTATTCATGAGCCACAGGTGATATATGACAAAGTAACTTCAAGTTCATCTGAAGGTCTTCAGATATTTGTGCCTTCAGATGTATTTGTCATAGGTTTTCCATTTGTAAAATGGAACCAAGAGGGACCAGAGGATGTTCTGCATTTAGTCTAATGCCAGACAGAATGGTGTTGAGTTTCAAAAAATGTATGTTTATCCTGTCCAGAACTTCTAGCCACAACTGATGCAAAGTGATACAGTAGCACTGTGTTCAGTAGAGCCACTTTCCCCAGCTAAGAATAACTAGACACTTCTGATGTGTCTCTGAATAAGGATCCCCATCAACATTTTCAATGACTAACATCACTATACAAAGTTTGAAACTTCTTCAGATAATCCTACCAAGTGTATCTTTCCCATCATGTTTTCTTTAGATGAGACCCTCTATGAGCCTCCTGGGATCTTAGTAATGCTTTACATGTGAGCATCTTTCTAAGCAGAATACCCACAGATATAAGAACACTGCTGAATTATATTTTTTTTTTTTTTTTGTCCAGGCAACCAGCAAAGTAGGGCTAAAAGCACAAAGTTAAAAGCTAAATTATAGAATCATAGCATGGTTTGTGTTGGAAGGGAGCTTTAGAGATGATCTGGTCAAACTCCTCTGCTGTGGGCAGAGACACCTTAAACTAGATCAGGTTGCTCAGGACCTCATCCAACCTGATTTTGAACTCTTCCAGAGATGGAGCATCCACAGCTTCTCTGGGAAGCCAGTTTCAGTGTCTCACAATCCTTATAATAAAAGAAAATAATTTCTTTGTTATATCTACTTTCTTTCATTTAAAAGCTGTTGTCCCTTGTCCTGTCACTATAGGCCTTAGTATAAAGTCTCTCTCCATCTCTAAGTCCCTTTCATATGTTGAAAGGACATCATAAAAACTCCCTGGAGCCCCAAGGGGACAAAGTAAACACAGCTTTTACACTCCCTGGGGCAAATATTCCTCTTATATAGACCATTAGACTGTAAATGCCCACTTTTCAGCTAGCTGCCCTGTAGTCCCTTTATACCAATCAATAGAAATAGATGTCTTTTAGCATACATAGTTTTGATGTGTATTTTTTTCTGAGATAAATTATATTCTTGAAGTGCCTATATTTCTCAGGGACTATAAGAGAAACCATTATAAATATCCCCCACACTGGAAGCTCTGCCTTTTCATCCTTTACTACTTGAAGGTCGATTTCAGAAAAGTTATAAACTATGGAAAAGTCCCTTCTTCACTGGAGCTGTCAGAATCCTCCTCCTGTTCTATAGCAGGAAGTCTTTTAGAGCCATTTACTCTAAGTTTGTTATAAGGAGGCCTTTGACAACCTTTATGCAATTACAATATTACTTAAAGGGTGTTTTGCATTAAAATCACATACATAAGCATTGTAAATTCATATTTCAAGTTCTTAAGACTAATAATGTGGAGACATCCTAGGTTATATTCTCCTAAAATACCATCTTAATGTCACTCTTTGAAGCATTTAGAGATTGTTTCTAGGACATATGCAATAACATGCATGAAGAAGATTTAAAAATTTCTTAGATGTACAAACCAGGAACAGTTAATGTCTCAGGTGTTTTCAGTTCACTTGGTTACCTTCAGTGATCTTAAATACTCTGAGATATCCCAAAAGCTGCAAAAGAGAGCATCCCCCAAGCAGAAGTATATAATAGCATAAGTCTTGCAAACTGTCTAAATCACGTGAATGCATATGAATTCTAAACAATTCTGTCATCTCTTCTAGCACAGTGAAGCAAGAAGCCATTTCCCAATAGTCTTTTTCACCAGTGATAATAAATTTAATTCTAAATATGCGTATTCTTGGACTTGAACCTGACTTAGAAAGGTTGCTCTGCTTCAGTGGGCTCTGTACAAATTCACCTCCATGTCATCAAGATCCTTCCAGGCACCTGACCTTCACCTTCACCCAGGAAGCCCAAGGTTGTCAGTGTGAGCCACTTGCTCGTAAGACTCTGGATCAAGACCATGTGTGGAGAAAACAAGTGAGACAGGCTATGCACATTTGTAGAGAATCTTGGTGAAACTTGAGTTGAGATCAACAGGGAGAGGCATAAAAACTTGTGTGGACAGAAGATTTATATTTAAAATAGATAATCAGCTCCTTATATTTCTCTCATTTACATTCTTGATTTCTGGAAGAAAAATAAGCAAACACCCTTGTTATCTCTTACTGGCTAGTAATGTCAATGTTTTGTTCTGCAAAGGCTACCTGTGCCTTGACATTTACTCCATGTGCCAAAACATAGATGGCACTAAAAAAAAACCAACTTAATAAAAGCCAGTTAAAGAAAAGGGGGAAAGGCAGACTCAGAAAATATTGTATCTACAGGTCTTCAGTGTGTGTAACTGCCTTTCAGTACAAACAAAAATCTGAGCATGTCATGTTTGTGAGAAACACGCTTCCCTTGGTTCATATAGATCTACAGAAGAACTTTCCTCCTCCTGCATTCAGCTTTCCCTTCTTTGTAAGAACTTGCATAAATTGCTGATTAGCAGATGGCCTCAAGGTATACTGACAATATCAAAAAGCAAATATTGAAATTCTGCCAAATGCCCTAAATATAGGAAATCTCTCTTCTATTTTACTACTTCCAGTGTGTAATCAGGCCAAAATTTTCAGACATACTCTAGGATAACATGAAGCATATCATAGGACTGCTCTTTCTCAACTGATAAAAAGGCATATGGAGATGCAAGCATTTGGTCAACTTAAATCTTCAGAGGTTGAGAAGAATGGAAACTCTTCCATTCTCTTCCAAGACAACCACAGTCCCAAAAGAATTGTTTTAGGATCTTAACATGGCCTCACTCTAATTTATAGTTGAAAAGCTGTCAATTCAACAAGAATAATTGAAAAAAAAAATCTATATATCATCTCATGAATGATGCATACACTGAGACACATCACATACACAAGCTTTGTTCATGTACCAGCCATCAGCTGAATCTATGTGACTGCCTTTAACTTCTATATTTACAGCTTTCTTCCTCTAGCATTGATTAGATAATCTTGCAGATGTAGAATAGAGTTTTCATTCCCTTCCATTGAGCCTCAGAAATAAAAACACACGAGTACGAAGCCCATGAGTTACAAGTGCAACACTTGCAAATGTATTTTTGGTCACTTATTATCATAGCAGTTACAAATGTACAGCTGAATAGGAACAAAAGATTGCAAAAGTTGCAATGGTTTTAATGTTTCCCCACACATTTCTACCATAATAAAACTGTGTTAAGATTTTCCTAATCACCAGCGAGCTTTTGCTTATCTTAAGGTCATCTTCTGGAAGCAAATTGCTCCTGTTCTGTATAAAAAGGGGTTCAGGGCAGGATCCACACGGAACAGAACTGTGTGCTCCCCTCCCCCCCCGCCCCCTGCGCCAGCAAGAGAGAGAGAGAGAGACAGAGAGAGACAGAGAGAGAGAGAGAGAGAGAGAGAGGGGCTTTGAATCAATTGGGAGTTAAATAAAAATAAAGTATATTGTTTAACAGCGAACAGAAAACAAAAAGGGAGGTAAAAATATATGCAAAGATGGGAAGAATACAGAGTAAATAAGATATACAAAAGCCAAATCTCAGATGGCTCTGGACGGCGTGGCAGGAGGCAGGCTGACCTCCAGCACACCAGGACCCAGAGCAGAAGGCTGGGGGTGAAGCACCCACTTCCTGCCCCTTTTAAAGAGTGTGGAGAGGAAGCGGAGGCAATAAACTGTTTTCCCCCCAGGACCCTACCAGGTCCTAGAAGATCACCTGTCCTGTCCCCAAGCCTCAAACCACAACACAAATGAAAAGTAGAACAAAACCAGGTGAACATCTAGCTGTGAATGTCATCTTGAGTTTACAGCAAATCATTCAGGACTTTTAGCTGCACTTCAGAGACAGTAGATAGAGAAAAAAAACTTAGTGTCATTCAGCATACTTATTTCATATTATTCAAAGCGGCTTAGAAGACAAAAGAATAAATTTTGTTCCCAGTTGCAGAATGCAATATAAACAGGAATTAAAATATTTCCACTGCTCATCTTGAGAGGTGACATATAAAATAAATGTTTTTTTTTTTTTAAAAAAAAGAGGAAAACATTAAAATTGCCAATTTATATTCTTTATCTAGATTTTGTTTGGTTTGAGGCTATTCCACATACTCTTTATGTATTCATGGCAGCAATGCCATTAACTTCAGCAGCACTTGTCACTGATCAGCACTTCCATAAATCACAACTAAAACTCTGGGCCATGGGTTTGGTTTAAAATCTAGATCTTATTCTGCACTAATATAAGATTTGATTCTTTTTCCATGCTCATAATATTATGAACACAGGATTGGCAAAGCCCCTGTTGCAGTGTAAAACAAGG
>NW_008623886.1:134498-137641 GCF_000691845.1 Merops nubicus
CATGTTCGCTATGTTCTGGAAAGAACCATACCCTATTGAGACAAAATGGGAAAAAACACCTCAGGAACTTCATCAGATTTCTATTGAGCTTGATAAACAGATTTCTGCAGATAAAGAGTTCATAGCAGATGTCCATGGTAGAGAAATTCAAGCTCAAGCAAACAATATTTGAGAAAGTAAATAATAACTAAAGATAGAAAGTTAAAGTGAGAAATTTCATATAACCTATTACAGCTATGTTACCAGCTGCATCAATAAACAGAAAGTCCCTATGCTGAAGTTAACAGCATAATACATTTTGATCTGTAATTATCTCACATGAAAGCTGTTAGCAGGTCTCCAGAAGATATTCTCTGAAGTAGTACATTTATTAATGTTAAAAACTTACAGTGTAGGTAGTTTTTCTTCTCTTTTTATTAAGATTTTTTTAAAAATATATTTTCCTACTGTATTAGAAAATTTGCATTCAAAGAAAGACACTTTATAGTGTCACAGTTCAAGATGTCTCTGGTGGATCTCATAATTTTACACACCACTTGTGGGAGTGAATAGATAAAGCACTATTTCTATATTTCTGTTACTAAAAAAAAACTATTTAAAGAGATCTTTTAGAAGATTTTCTAATTTGCTGATTCTTAACAGAGTTGCAACAATAGTCTTCAAGCTCCTATAATTACTAAAGTCTTACCACAAATTATTGTGAAGCATTGAATGCTTATTTTGGTCATACCAAGGAGTTGCAATTGAATACAAATTTAATCATAAATGAATTGTTGATGAAGATGATGCTTCCCATTAGAAGCATATAACCTCTAAAAAAACCACTGATTGCCAGTTTTAGTGATCGGTGCAAATTTTTTAGGAATAGAAATGCCTATTATTAGAGTATGAGTTCATTGTCCACATTTTCAAGCCAAAGTACCATCACTTCTGAACAGCAGAATACAGGACAGACCATGGAAAACAGATATTTGCCATCTTTGTGAAACACTTTAGATCCCAAGGCAAAGAGCAACTGTATAGTATTTATTGCTACTATTATTTCTGCTAATTTAGTCAAAGCCTGCAAGACAGTTCTCAAGACTGTATAAAATTACCTCATAGAGAGGTGGTAAGGAATAGCTTTATCCATTTTTTTCTTTCAGTTCTTGTGGCTGATCAAGAAAGCCCTATGGTGGAGGAGGGCTTGGTGGAGATGGGCCAGGATGATGTGCCTGTGAAGGTCAGGGAAGGTGCAAGCTGTGGTTGACCACAGTTGTTACAAAGAGACTGGCTTTGCATCAGCATGGAAAGGATTAGAGGATGCCTTTGTTTTAGATGGACATCTGTCAGCTGTTGAGTGGATCAGCTGGTGGTGTTTCTCCTTGAGTTGATCAAAAGTGTGAACGCCTTCCTGAGTTAACCAGACCAACATAGAGGTATCATGTTGCTCAGCTCAGAGTAGAATATAAAGGATGTAGAAGTGGCAGGGAAATCTGTGGGACAACAGTGGGTTTGGGCTGGCTTCAATTCACATATTCCTTCCCAGGGACTGGGGACATCCAGCATTGTAAGAGTGAGCAGGCAACAGAGACTGGTAATGGCAATCACATTGGCATTAGAATCAAACTGTGTTCTGTAATTGCTACATATATTTTACTAAGTGTAACTTAAATGTTTGTTATATTCTCTATATATTGATCTGTGTATATTTGATCACTTAACTAAAGATAACAATTCTTAGAGTCTCAGAAGAGAAAGGGATCCAATACTCTGGGACTCAGAAGAGGTGTCATGTACCACAGCACCTACACCGAGACCCTTGTTTTATAAACAGCGGGATACTCAGAAGTAATGTGACAACATACAATGCTTTCTCTTCATCAAAATATTTCATCTTACAACATCTCTTCGAAAACATGGAAAATAGCAATTTTGAGCAATATGACATTGCTGGTGTTTTCGCCTAGCTCTGACTATTCACTCTCTTTTTTGATTGCAATCTGCCTGGAGCATCCAGATGTTCTCCGGTACTTCAGCAAGTGGCAAGGCTAAAATTGAGAGAAGAGATAATGAATGAAGCACAGCTGAAGGTCAGCCCTCATACAATTGGCCTTGGTAACAGTTGCTCGAGCAGATATTTCAGAAGTTTCCAGGAGCAGGAAAAGCAGATGGCTTAGACGTCCTCAGGGCAAAGACCTCACCTTATATTCTAACAGGTATTTGCACAAACCCACATGAAATGGTGGTAAACATTTCTCAAGAGCTCTGCCATTTCTGAGGATTACAACTTTCCTTAGAGAGCACTGAGTTTTCACTGCTAAAAATGTTCATAGCCTCCTTGAATAGACCTGACCCTCTCTTTTATTAAATGGCTTTTATACCTGTATTACCCAGTTTAGCATTGTGCTTCTACAGATTTCAATTATTTTTTCCAAGATCCCTCTATGCTCAAGAGATTGTAAGAAAGGAGTATAAACATGCAATTATAATGCTGGATGAATGAGACCTGTTTCAATATTTTGGCCCAAATGACCATTCATTGCAGTTGTTCCAGGGAATGAATTGCCTCTTAATGTTTGTTAAATGCCACTGATAAAAGATGGTATCTGTAGCTGTATATAACAGTGTGTGAAAATGATATAACGTTTCAAAACTATCTGGAGCTCATACTGTGTCTGACTTTCTCAAATCGATTTTTGACAAAGTAATTCCAAGTTATGTGCTAAAAGTGTATTATGCCACTTGCTCGGGAGTCTACCATTGTTCACTGGTTCTGCTTGTGTGCTCACAGATGATGGCACATACCAGATCTCATCAGCTACACAATTTTCTGCGCAACAGGAAGATTTAGAAAACAAATAAACTGAAGATGAACAAGTATCAAAAGAGGCAGAGCTGGTGGAAGGCATTATTTAGCCTTGAAGATAACAACAGCAACAAAGATTTAGATGTCAGATAAGCTTCTATCACAGATGACTTGGATTCATAAAGGATATCTACGACAGGCTGAAACAGAGTGTGAAAGGCCAGAATTGTATTCCCTTCTCCATTTGGGCAGAACAAGAGCGTGTTTGCTGAAGTCTATTAATGCTAACATCACTGAATTGGGAACTTTGATTCTCATCCTGTATGTCTTTCCTTAAGAGTTACACGCACAAAGC
>NW_008623886.1:137672-149891 GCF_000691845.1 Merops nubicus
TCTTTTGTATCTGATTCTTCCTAGATACTTCTATAATTATGTTTGCAAACAGTGAATCAATAGGAAATCATTGTTCTTTTTATAAAGCATTTAATCAAGTCAAGATGTGAGACATCCACCATAAATGAGATTTATCTTGCTACAGTAAATTTTGTCCTGCTGTACAGGCTATATATCTTGCTCACTATTTCACATTCATAGTGGCAATGTGAATAATATTTTTATTAATTGTGGTGGTAAAGACCCCAGCAGACAACGAGCCCTTGAGCTCTACGAAAACTTAGCCAGATTAAACAGACTTGGATGGGAAGACCAATACAAATCTATGAAGGTGAGGTTGCTTGTCCAACAGGTGACGAGAGCTGGAACTGAACTGAATTGCCAGCTCCAAGTACTTTTTCCTCCCTTTTAGTATCAGACCAGATTTTATTCCCATCCTGTTTTCTAGTAGGAAAATATGAGTGTTCATTCTTCAAAGTAGCTCAAAAGTACCTCAGGATATATGAGTTTAGGAAAAAATCTTCTAAACAACCAGCTTGCTTTGATCCAAGACGGAATTCCTCACACAATTAACAGGTACAGTAATAAAACAGCATCACATCTGTTTACAAATATATAGTGTCTATAATCCTTCATCAAGAATAGCTTACTTCTTAAATTCTTTTCACAGATCTGGTTTTCTATATGGAGGACAATGTTATGTAGTGACATAAAAGTTTTATTACAACAAATTTGAAGTGGTAGAGTGGATTACACTGGCCAGACCAAACTTCTTCCAATAAAAATCTTTATAACTTCATCTTGTATCTTGCTTAAGACTTACATTTTATAGAAAAGCTATTTTAGATTTTTTTTTATTGAGTCTTTAAAAAATGTATTGGTACCATAATCAGTATTTCTAAGCCTGTAAAATCCAGGCCACCTTGATATCATGCATCTAACTATACTGTCAATAAGAAAGGGGGGAAAAGAAAAAAAGGCACTGATTTTATTAAAAACCTGTAGGAAACACTTAAAACCATTTAGGTCAGATTCTGTGCTATCTTTCTGGTGTAAATAGGGAAGAAATTCTTCTCATATTGATAGAAAGATACTAGTGAGGATGGGAATCAGAGAAGGATCAGACCTTTTAAATATAAATCAAAATGTCACTCCTGTTTTAAGGTTCAATATTTCATCATCTGCCAGGCTTCTAAATAAAAGCTGTATAACACTTTATATATCTGAAAAGCTGAAATTCTCAGCTCTCCAATGAAACAAAGTCTATTTCTAACCCTGCCAGTTCTCGGGAGATTGAACCTTAAAATTATCAGTAGAACAGGGTTGAATACTGCATTAATAGAACTTTTAGAAATATAATTGCCAAGCTCTACTTTTGGTAGACTCGCCACTCAGGAAAGAAAAGGAGAGCAAGGAAAAGAGATGGGTAAAAAAAGACTAAGAAAAAAACCCCACGACCCCATATTAAAAGATCAGAAGATAAATTTTTAAAATCCGAATTATATCTGTGCACTTACATATATGATAGTTTCAACAGAGGAGGTACATTGCCAGACGAGGGGACCAAAAATGTGTAGGTTTTTCAATGTAACATTAACTTTGTTGGGTTCTTTTAGTGCTCATTTACTACAGTGTGCAAAGTGCTACATTATAGAGAGATGATTGTACATTACAACACAGGAATCAGTCGAACAGAAAGAAAAGAAGTTGGAAAATAATAATGATTTATTTAATGTTCCTTTGATATGATTTTTGCCAGCTAGTCTTTTACATTCAGTTACACGTTTCTAATCAACTGAGATATATGGTAGGTTCCCCTCCCCAAGGAAAATTGTGGTTTGGGGAGGTCCAAAACTTCTGATCTGAAGGCAGAACCACTAGATTGTGCTGTGAAGCGTTGGAATTAGCATGCTGTATGTTACAGTATATTAATGCATTGTTCTCTATAGTGTTTCAACTTATTTTTCTTCAGGAGGCCCCAAAGGTTTCATTATACTATGGTGTTTGTAGCCTACAACTATTTCAATGAGAAACATAAAACAGCACATAACTATCTAGGATGCTACAAAGAAAGCTGAGGAGAAGACACCATCAGCAGGTACAGTGAAAAATCTGCTTACTGATCTAATTCCTGAAACTGAGGTCACATCTAATTCTCCAAAACACAATATTCAATGTTTCAGGTTTGTGACCAGCTTATTTGTAGGTCCCAGATAATGGAAGTCTGGAAAAAGGTCTCCCCAGAGCCTTCTTTCCCTCAGGCTGAACAACCCCAACTCTGTCAGCCTGTCCTCATAGGATAAGTACTCTCTGATCATCTTCTTGGCCCTCCTCTGGACTGCTCTAACAAGTCTATGTCCTTTTTATTTTGAGTGCTCAAGAGCTGGATGCAGTTCTCATGAGAGCAGAGTGGGAGAATCACCTTCCTCGACCTGCTGGCCACACTTCTTTTGATGCAGTCCAGGATAGGGTTGGCTTTCTGGGCTGCACTTGCACATCGTTGGCTCATGTTGAGCTTTTCATCAACCAGAACTCCTCAATCCTCTATCTCTTCAGGACTGCTCTCAATCCATACTCCACCCATCCTGTACATGCATTTGGGATTGCCCCGACCAAGTGCAGGACCTTGCACTTGGCCTTTCTAAACTTCATGAGGCTGTTGACGTGATAACACATCAACCACACTACACATCTTGGTCTCGTCCACAAACTTGCTGAGAGTGTACTCAATTCCACTGTCCATGTCACCCATGAAGATCCATAGGAGAAGGGTCCATCACCTACAGTGAACCCTCTGTGTTCACACCAGGCAAGCAGACTATCAGTAGTCACATCAGAACAGTTTTTTTGGGACAAAGACAGAAAAGAAAGGGGGTAGCTCAATACTCCATGGAATTCAGGTCAGACAATATATGGTTTTGTTTAGAGTGAAACACGTGCAATTAACAGTACCAGCAAACACAGGATTTGCAGCCTTAAATGACTGCTGCAAATATCTTACTGCAGAAACACTCTAAGTCCCAGCTGGTTACATGCTTATGAATTCAGTAGTAGAAGCTACTTAGCAAGATAAAAGCAAAATACAAAAAAAAAAAAAAAAAAAAAAAAAGGTAAGCACAAAACAAGAAAACAAGTTAAAACTGTTTATTGCTGATCAGAAGTGCATTAATCGAAATGAAAATGTGTTCTATTACAGGCACTAAACACAGACTATCAACTTTCTGGAGGTTTTCCTGCATGAATAAACTAAGCTGCAAAAATCATGTAGCAGTGGGGAATGTCTCTGGTTTCTTGCTAGCTCTTAAATTAATAAATCAACTCACATAATTGTGACTTCTACCTGAATGACAGTTCCAATTAATGTTATGTTTGTTCCCAGTGCAGAGGTGAGGTCAAGGTATCTTTTGGCTGCGTTCCTAAACTTAAACACCAGACAAACTCATCCTTCCGATTAAAAATAATCAATATTAGCAATTTATCATAATTTGCTTTGCAGTGCAGACTTGTGCTGTTTAATCAAGTGTCCTGCCTGGTTTGTTTGTTCACAGTTGCGTGAAAGACATACACTGAGCATGCCCAATACATTTTCTTATTCCTCACAGCATCACTACAGTGCCTATTGCCCCTTGATTCATGCTCTTAGTGTGTTCCTGGATGATTTTTGCAGATTGGCGGGGACTAGAAAAGAGACACCACACTAAAGATCTCATGAGAAATTAATTATTCTCATCAACAGGTTCCCTGATGGGAAAAAAGAAAAACAAACAAAACCAAAACAAAACAAAAAAAATCCCTCTGAAACCTAAGTTTGATTAGAAAATTTCTTATCTTAAATATAGATCAATCTTCAATGAGATTTAATGTAGAGTAGCAGAGGCTGTAAAAGTTATCACCTGTGACCTTTCACAGTCAAAGTGCAAATACGCCATCTGGAAATAGTTCACTGTAATTGAGTATATAGACTCTTTTTAAGGATCAGGAAAGAGCTGGCTCAGCTCTTTAACGAAATGTCCAAAGTGTATGATTTCCAACTCAAGAATTCAACTATCTGCATCCCAGCCCAGGGTGAGGGAGTTAGATGGCCTATTGCATCTCATATCTCTTGAAGGAGTGCCCTAAAAGTAGGTCTATAACAGGGATGTAGATATTGTTTCTTATTTTTGAGAAACGTGTTAAAAAAGGGTAAAAACTCCATAGATACCACTCCAGTTTATACATCACTTTGTGAAGGCGTTTTTCCAAGTTTCCCAGTGTTGCCATGCTGTAGAGGAGGATAATGGCATTGTGCTACCAGTGTGTTGAGTCTGGAAGCCATCCAAGGTCAATATTGCTGTATTCTGGAAAAATATGTGCAATATTTTACCCTCTAAGGCTAATTTGCACAAACTACTAATACTATAAGTTTGTGCAGATAGTCTGGAAAG
Organism: Merops nubicus; assembly: GCF_000691845.1. Classification (NCBI taxonomy): domain Eukaryota; kingdom Metazoa; phylum Chordata; class Aves; order Coraciiformes; family Meropidae; genus Merops; species Merops nubicus. The sequence continues at coordinate 142,097 of NW_008623886.1, forward strand.
CATCTGTGAGTATCTGTGAGCTCTACTAAAAAAAGTGTAATATAATTGATAAGCATGTTGAAAGTTTGCTTTCATTAAAATATGTATCTGTTTATTACCTGCTCCAAATGCTACACTAAAGCCAAAACAAAACATCAGCTCTACACATAACTGGGTATTAGAGAAGATAGTGATTGCAGGACACAGCACTTAAATTTTTTTACCATTCCATCATTTGTCACCCAGTTCAAAAACTACTGTAAATCATTCAATTTTTTGGCTCCATCTAAAGACAAATTTTAACAAAAAGCTTCTAAAAGTGCTATACTAGGTTTATCATACCTGTGGAAAGCTTTATAAAATACACCTTTAACGCCAAAAGTTTGAGGTAATTCATGGTTGACATGCCTGAACAGACCTTGTAGCCACTAATCTTTTTCCATTATGACTGTATAATATCTATAAGACCAGGGGTAATGTGAGGGTATTAAGCCATAATGACTCCTCAGGAGCACTCTAGGACAACAAATTGGGTAAAGTCCATGTAAAATATGAAAGCATTGTCTATCTAAAAGGGATTGGAGAGTGGAAAACTCTCCTCACTAAAGTACTAGGAAATGTATTATATATATTGGATCTTCAAAAATTCTGAGGTGGAGCAGTGAAAGGAAAGCTCAGAGTTACTCACAAATAAATGAAAAAAATACCTATGACAGAGACATACAAGGATGCTTTTACTGATTAGGAATTTATTTCATTATAAGATTAGCTGAGTACTAAAACTGAGTACTATAAGAAGGAGATTGCATCCACGATATGGTGAGTAGCTACTTGCATAAGGCAAAATTAGAGGTCATTTGTTGGATTGTCATTACAGTCACTGAAGACCTCCCAACAATGAGGAAATTAAGGCAGGGAACTCCAGGCAAGGGGCTTATTATTTTTGTCCAGATCTCTCCATCTTTTCTGATACCTTTAAAGTAGAGGAGAACTTTGTTCAGAAAACTGCAAAACTTTTTGATCCTTTCCGTTTCAGCCATTCAATGCTGAAGTTGAAAAGCAAATCATCCAAAGACGTGGAGATTTAGTAAAACTCATGTCCAGACTCTGTGGTCACTGCTGGGCATGAGACATTTATGGGCTGGGGGACAGCACCTCAGTTCCATGAAAGCAGTAGTACATGGGATTTCTTCCACTAATAGACTGCAGATCAGCCAGGGATGAACACTGGAACCCTGCTGAGCTCTCGAGAACATAATAATTACAAACATAGTGGACTAAGGCCCAAGCACAGCAGTTTGGTCAGTGTCCATGCTGGAGGACTTACTCTGTGGTAGACCTTGCATGGAAAAAATCCATCACTTTTAAGTTCATTTTCCATGCTGTCAGCTAAAACCTGCAGCGAAGACCAACTTCAAGTGGTGTACAACTTACATTCAAGCCAACCTTGCTATTTCTCAAGTAAAGTTTACTTACAGGTACACATAGATATATCAGAGAATATCAAAGTCTGCACCTCAGAGAAGGGATTGTCAAGTAGTTCGTACCAATAACCTATGAAGTGATGGGCAAAAGTTTTCAGGCAGTACTAGAAAGAAGCAGTTTCTGTAAACAGCTTTTTCCAGTCTTTTCCATTCCGCATACCTTTACTCAAGCCAGCAACAGCAAATAGATTCACCACGTAAATAAAAAAAGGCAACATGTGTAATTTTAGCTTGACCCCACAACTATATTTGAAAATGGAGATACACTCTGGAGCTGTGGACTTTTTAAATCTGAGCCAAAATGAACATATAAAGCCATTTTTCTTTGAGGTTGCTTTTTCCTTTATATGTATGGGATCTGTCTGAAGACAAGTGAGAGTTTTTCCTTTTCAGTGGGATTTAGATTATAGCCATAATACACAGAGGTAGCATATGCACTTTATAATAGGGGGACAAAAACTCACCCACAGAAAAAAATGCTGGAATCCTTGTGCAAGGGAATGAACATTATCCTCTTTTTCACTACTACTTTAAGATTTTTATAATCAGAACTGCAGACAATATGGAATAGATGTTTTCACTGAGGACAAAACAATTCTAAACATAAAATCAGAAGACAATAGCTTTACAAAAAAAATTTAAAATGCCCTATACTACACCCAAGACGAAAGATAGGTTCACGAATTTCTCCTTGTGGATAGGTTTCTTTTAGGTTTGAACATTAAATCACAAGACTCACAAACTGAGGCTGCATCTGATTATTAACAATCACGAGAACATGAAATACAATGGACTTCTGTACCAAAGCTCTCAGCTGTGCTTCTGTCTGAGACATTAACCTGCTGAACACGGTTATATTATTAATACTAGGTATTTCTCTCAATGTCGCTTGCAGCCCTGAGACACAAATTACACTATACAGGCTTCTAAGAAGTTCATTGCTTTGCAGATGAAAATCATGTTGAAGGAACGTGTCATAGAAAACACAGGAATAAGTTTGGAAGCAAATGCAAAAGATTATTTACTGGGTAAACAGGGAAATTATTTCAGAAGCTGTTTTTTGGAGAATAAAAAACTGTATGCACTGCAATACAGATTCGGGTAGAGCGAAATAAATTTTAACTTTTGTTCTAAATATTCCTCAAGCTCATCAACTGAATATTTGCCATTTGAATAATGGGATGTAAACAGTATTTGAAATGTCACATTACACAGTGTTAAACATACTGGGGTGCTAGATCATCTGTTCAGCTCGTGTCCTTGTTCTTCATATCTTGATATTAACAGCTTCTTATTAGTTAGGAGTTGATCCTTATGTTCCTTTCATTTGATACTTTGGTTGTTGATATATATTTTTTGTTTTGTTTTGTTTTTTTACTTTTACATTTCAAAGGCATTGACATAAAATCACTGCTGGTAAATGAATGTTTTTAGAAGTGGGTTATCTGAGATCCATTGCATCAGATGAGGACAAGGTCTGTGATGTGCTTTTCTATTGCTTTTCAAATATTTTTGCATAGAGCACTTTTAAATCTGTGTCGTTCTCATAATTCTCTTCTACAGAGTGGACAAGCATCCCTTGCAAGGTGCTTTGATACATGTCTCTTGAATAGTTCCAGTTAGGAGGGACCTGTAGCAATCATCGGCTAGTCCAACTGCCAGACCACTTCAGGGCTGATCAAAAGTTAAAGCATATTATTAAGGGCATTGTCCAAATTCCTTTTAAACACCAACAGCTATCCAACATTGAACATGGTCCAGTGTTTGACTACCCTCTTGGGAAAGAAACATCTAGCCTGAACCTCCTCTTGTACAGCTTTGAGCCATTCCCACATATCCTATCACTGGATACCAACGAGAAGAACAGCTCCTTTTCCACTTTTCCTTTGAGGTCACCTTTCAGCCTCCTCTTCTCCAAACTAGACAAACCTAGAGTCCTTAGCTGGTCCTCACAGGACATTCCTTCCAGCTCTTTCACCAGCTTTGTTGTCTTCCTCCAGGCACATTCAAGGATCTTAACATCCTTCTTAAATTGCAGGGCCCAGCACTGCAGAGTACTCCAGGTGAGGCCTCACCAATGCTAAACAACCAGGATAGTGAAATGCTGGGGTTTGAACCCCAAGCCCCTGAATTAAGGTTGACATATGGATGATCCCCACAGCCCTTCATAAAGAGGTGGTGAGTTTGCCTTATAGCTTCCCCCCAGGGTGCGGCCGGCCCTGCAGGGAGAGCCATAAGGGAAATGAGCCCCAGGGGTCCCTCATTGAGTTGATAAAGGTCAGGTGTCCCGCTTAGGGATAAAAGCTGGGACCACTTGCATGGAGTCAGGAGTGTCTGTCTGTGGAGTGCACTCCCCAGAGCTTCCTGGTTCAGGGAAGACCTCCTGACTCTCCCTGGAGCTGGGCCCCAGTCTGCTTAAGACCTTTGCGAACGTGGGTCGATCGGGTGAGAGTCACTATGTGGGCACCTTTCTCTTATGTGCTTAGCTTGCTGGTCTGGCTCTTTCCTATGCCAACTGTGGGCAACCTCGGGTCTCTGTTTGTACCACCTGTTGTGGGCCGAGTAGTGTTGTTTGTGGGATTGTTGGGGGTGGCATTGATCATGTATGAGCTTGTTGACCTGTTTGTACCCCCGGTGGTCATTCATATCGTAACATTTTTGTCTACAATACAGTCTGTGTATTGGTTCATCTTCCTGCTGGTGTTATCATTTTTGTTGGACCTGGTCATTGGCAAAACAGATAGTCAGTCACCTCTTTTGGCTATCTGGCTATGCTGCGTTTGATGCTCCCCAGGATGCAGTTTGCCTTCTTGGCTGCCAGGACACACACTGCTAACTTGTATTGAGCCTGCTGTCAGCCAGCACCCCCAGATCCCTTTCTGCAGGGCTGCTCTCCAGCCACTCCTCTCCCAATGTTTGTGCCTGATATTATTCCATTCCAGGTAGAACTTAGCATTTTTCTTCATGCTAAATTTCATGCCATTCATAATTGCCCAACCCTCCAATCTATCTAGATTCCTCTGCAAGGCCTCTTGTCCCTCAGGAGAACCAACACCACATCTCAGTTAGAAATCATCAGCAAACTTGTTAATGATGCATTCAACTCCTGGATCCATATAATTAGTAAAAATTTTCAGTAGGACTAAGCTTAGAATTGAACCCCAATGAACATTACTGGTGACTTGTCACCAACCAGGTGTAGCCCCATTCAGTATCATCCTTTGAGCTCTACCCTGCAGCCAGCTCTTTACCCAACACACCATAAACTCGCTTATCCTACAGCTGAACAGTGAGGGACGGTATCAAAAGCCTTACTAAAATCCAGAAAAACTACATTCTAGTTTTCTCTGAACTGGAATTCAGGACAGCCAGCCTGGTGTAGAGAAGACCTGCCATGTTGAACCATATCTGTACCATGGCTGATATAGAACCGTGGTTGATGTAGAACCTGGCTTTGGGCATGCAGCTGCATCCCCATGTATAGTGATGCTGCTTCTTGTGGACACTGCAGTATGATGCAGCAACATCTTCAAGTGGGAACATTCTTCTGTCTAAAGACCTGTCCCTCCTGGCACTGAGTGTGAAATTCCCTTAGGGCACACTTTTAGATAAAAGATCTTTGCAATGGTTAAATACAATTCACAGCTCACAGTCTGTATCATGTCTTCAGGATATTTCTTTGCAAAATGGATCAGCTTTCTTTTACAAGAATTTATTTGTTTTTGTTCATTTTAAATAGCTTCTATATCTAGTCACTGCTTACATTTTTCTAACTTTCTTCTTTTTTTTTTGCCAGTTCTTAATTGTTAAACATATTGAATGCATTTGTGATTTCTTTAAATAAGAAGTTCTTACACCAAGTGTGAGATCCAGCTTGGTATTTTCATTCGTTTATCCCTTCTTTCTTACTATTTACATTCTAGTGCTCATCTCAAGAAGGCTGGTTGAGTTTTTCTCTACACTCCAGGTAGTTTTCTTTTGTTCTGCTGGGCATGTACATAATTTAATGGGTAGCTCTAGCTTTTTACATACAAAAATACTTGCATGCAAGAACCTCAGATTTTCCAAGTTTTGACTTTTGCCTATTTTTATCTCCTTTCTATCCAGTCTTTCATTGCAAACTGTATGAAATGTATAAGTCTTGACAGTGACATAAGAAGGATCCAACGCCCTCTATTAATAGCTTTCCTGAATGCTCTCATTTAGACATTAGCCCCACACTTGGAAGTAGTTCTCAGTGACTGTTTGGCAGCAGCTAAAACTTGCCAAAAGCTAAACTGGTGTGATAAGTGAGAGCTTTGGGGAGAAGTGACAGAGTCTGCAAGAGAAACTGGGACTAGCGTAAAACAGTGGGTCTGAACCATTTCAGGACCTGCTCTGAGCTGTGTAGTTCACAGGTATTTGCCAAAAAGAGAAGAATCTAAAACTGGAAAAACACAAACAAACAAAACTGTTGTAATAAGCAAACCTCGCCCTAGATAGGGGCCGGCGTTCGCAAGATCTCACGATGTAATGGAAAGTTAGACCGCCCACGATGGGCCTTGTGGGCGGGGCTTAGCATATATAAGCAATTGCTGCGACGCAATAAATGCCATTTGCTGCATCCTCCACATTGGAGTCTGTGTCTCAATGGCCCTCAACGGCAGAGGTTGAGTAGCTGCGATCCAGGGTCCGAGTGTAAGTGACAACACAAAACAAAACCAAACACAAACAAGCAAACAAAAAAACCACCTCTGTTAAATTAACATTAGAGCATATTCTTCCAGAGCAGAAATTAATTACACTCTTACTTGGTTACTAGTAAGTTGCCTGGATGTTGCCTGTTAAAGCTCGGTAACACAAATGCCTTGGAAATGTGTGATGAGCAGTAGGATAAAAGACAATACAGGCTCCTTGTCTAATGCTTAGTGCAATGTAGCTCGTAATGACCAATACTTTGAACTCAACATGAAAAAAAATGGATAAGAATGGCTACAGTAGATGGACAAACCAATCAAGAATTTGCTGTTGTGCACTGAATTATGCAAGGAGATGTGACTTGTGCAATTGCATTGTCTATTCAGTGTCAGTCTTCTCCCTAGAATTATTCAGTCTCAAGGGGAGAGTTCGTACATCTTTAAGTCTGGGTAAATGCACTGCTGAGAAGAAAGACACAAGTTTGTGATCATTCACCTCAGTTTTTTTTACCTCTCAGGATGACTGCAGTGAAGGAAAAGTTGCAAAAGGAGCTTGATGTTTAGATATTTTCTTTATCTGTTCTCAAGCCAGTCAATACATTTATATAAACTGATCAATTAAGATATACTTACCTCAGAAACTGTTATGGCATTTGCTGTATCACTGAACAAGGGAGTGCTGCTGGGAAGCAGAAATATTCAGGGACTGACAACATAACTGAGAAAGAAGGTGTTGAAAAAAGTTGAGAATGTTGCAATCAGGATGGAAAAATCAAGTAACTCATGATGTAATTCCACCTGGAATTATGTTTTCTTAGTTCTGTTACTTTTATATATTCTGAACACATTCTCAGTAGTGTTGACATGAGATTGCCACAACAGCTCTTACATAAGAAATGGAAAATAAAATCTTGTAATTAAGATGAAACAAGGGAAATCAAGAGACTTGAATTCTTATTCAGATTTTGCCTCTGTCTGCTTTGGGAAAACTATGTACCACCTTTTGAAGTCTTTGATGAGGAAATACCACTGTATTAGTATCCCACATCATTTCTCCCTTGAGCTCTTAGGAAATCCCTGGGAATACAGGGAAGTGCTGGAATATAGCACTTCTATAGCACAGGTTGCATGTTGCTGCAGCTGCTGTAGACTTTTTTCAGAGCAAAGCTCCAAGTTATTCATCTGGTGATATTTTTAAAGAAGTTCTGTGTTGCAAAGTCTACTCTGCAGGAAATATGATTCATCCTCTGGCCGTATGATTTTTTCTTTGCTGGATACACTCTGGGGTGGGTGGGAACCTGCTGCAGCACAGAAAAGCATATGCTTCACAACCATGTTGCTACATCAAGGACGTGTAGATGAAATTTAGGAAATATATGAGACAAATTTGTAGCAAACATGAAGAAAGCTGCTAGAAGACAATGCTAATTCTGATATACTTCTGAGGATGCCCTTAAGGAAACAAAAAATGTTTGTGAAGCATAGTATCTTGGATATTTAAAGCTGCTAACCTGAGTACTATCCAAATCAATTAGTTGTCCAGGACAGTGAAAAAATATTTGCCGTTATAGGCTAAAAGGTAATAAATTGTTTACTAAAGTTTAGAAGTTTACATTGAATGAACTGCCAGATGAATGAGAAATAAATCAGCAGGCA
>NW_008623886.1:149922-188083 GCF_000691845.1 Merops nubicus
TTATGCTATGATGGATGCCTCCTGTAGGGCATAAGCACCATCATCTGGAAAAATACTGTCTTCAGGTCTTATAAGAATTTGGGAAAAAAACATCTATAGATGGGCTTAATGCCATAGTTAGCATGCCTGGAAGTCAGACATGTATAAAGTTTTATAACTGGAAGACTTCTCAGTTTGTCCCAAGACACCAAATAGTAGCAAATTCCTGGATAAATGTATTTGCCAGTGGCAGCAACATTTTATTAATTTTTGTAACTCTTCTGAGGTGTTATGTTCCTGTAAGTGTTACAGATAACTTCTGGTCAGCTTTTCTGTCAAGCTATTCAGTATTTTATGCCACGTGTTGTGACTCTGATTATTAGAAAGATTAAGCTCTGATAGGTGATCACCATTCCCACTGCAAAATATCAAATCAAATTGAGGTGCTGTTAGGGAAGTAATTATCTATACCTTCTTTTATGTGATTGAATCCACAGGACTCTACCACTGATGTTTTTTGGATATGTTTTTAAAGATCATGCAGGGCTTCCTGATACAATTTTAAACAAAACAAACAAACAAGAAGTTTCTTTTCTAATATCTCACTCAAGAGGAAATATTGATCCCCATATATGGGGAAATATGGAGGAAATATTGACCCCCACAAATTATTTTCCTTACGTCATTGTAATTCCAAGCCCCACAAGAGTCTTGTCTTGTGATAACCTTAACACCTTCGCAGTAGGTTTCTGGTTCCTGTATTACAGAATCAAAGAATCATTTAGGCTGCCAAAGATCAAGTGCAACCATAAACAAAACAATGCCAAGTCCACCAGTATACTGTCACTCAGCACCATGTCAACACATCTTTTAAAAACCTCCAGGGATGGTGTCTCCACCATTTCCCTGGAAAAGCCTGTTCCAATGCTTGACAAACCTTCCAGGGAAGAAATTTGTCCTAATGTTCAATCTAAACCTCCCCTGGCTCAACTTGAGGCCATATTCTCTCATTCTAGCAATATAAAGACAAGAGATATTGAATAATTACAGAGATGTACTTGAAGATATGGGAAATATTCACAACGCTGAAGCTGAAGGAGCTAATTTAGCTATGATCCCTGCCTAATATTGCTACAGTTTATAGTCAACAGGAGATTCAGATTCTTCCAGATCTGGCATCCAAAATTTCATCGAGTGAATTGCTCTGATAAATCCTGCCTCTCCACACCAGTAAGATGGAGCTCATTTACTCTAATAAATGCATATTTTTAGGTCAAAATCATGGTCTGGCAGAATCACATTCTCACAATAATTCTTAAGTCCATCAGAAATTATTGCCTCCAGTTTATACTGAAAATATAATAGGAAAATACAGGATTGTCATGGTTACAGGGGCTGGGACCAGTTTATCCTTATGTGGGTAGAACCAAAACTGTGTATTCTATACTCTCTATGTCAGTGCTCATGGGCTGTTAAGAAAATCATGGGTAGCCGCTGCCCAGGACAGACCTCACACCCCAGGCTATAACAGATAAGGAAAGAGGTGCAAGGACAGGGGAGAGGATAACACCTTCCCACCCAGCAGGAGGAGTCCTCCCTGTTAATGGGCCCATCCATGCCTCGCCCCATGACTCATACAGAACTCCCCCCAGGAGCTATTTCTGTTTAATGGACCATCAAGGACCCACTGCATGACTCATAGACTGATATCAACCCATTGTGAGATGCTCCACCCAGGGGGAGGAGCCAAGTGCTCCCACCTGGATATAAACTGGGGTTCAGGACAGCACGGGGGGCCTTACCCACTGGATTTCCAGAGGACAAGAGCTACCAGATCTTTTTCTACGAGACCACTGTTTCATCTGGACTGCTACCACCACCCTAACTACAGAGTATCAGGTTGTATTCTGATGCTGTTTGTGGTTTTCCTTTGTATTATTGCTTTTATTGTTTTTTTTTTTTTCCTTATTAAATTGTATTTCTGACTTGGAGTCTCTCACTGGTTTGTTTTTCAAACCATTACAAGGATGGAGAAAATTAATACAGTATTTTGAAGATAGTACTTCTCCATATACTTTAGTGAGAATCTACTTTCTTCATCATTTTGATTAGAAGTATCCCTGAGCATGTGATGAATGCATCTAAATAGAAACCTGGTTTTCAGAAAGGCATATGGTTCACCATTGTACTTGAACAATTTCTTTTTTAATTTGAGCTCTAATGTAGTAGCTGAGCACACTTCTGTCTGATCTCTATTACAAATGTCCTCTCACTGTCTTATAGCCTCATTATAAGAAAGTGAAAGGCATTTGCTAAACTAGTTTTTCTAAAATACTCATGGGAAGTCTGAAGAAGGCTTTCAGCACAATCTTCCTGAAATTTAACCACATTTTTTACAAAGTTAAAAGTAGAGATACCAATATCACTTGCCGTATAAAGTGACTTTACTTGCCTGTGTGAATTTGAAAAAAATGATGGTCTGGATACTTCTATATGTGTGAAGTCTTGCAATGCCTAGAGCTCCTGGCTGACAGTTATAACATAACTAAAACTAAAATATATACAATAGAAAAAAGAAAAGCATTGTTCTGATTCACTTTGATTTATTAAATATAATTTGAGATTCTTGTACATTCTACACTTGGAGATTTTCAGAAACACATCTTTACAGTTTAGTCTTAAAACCAGTGGATATTGTAATTTTACTTTGAATGGCTCAAACTCATGAGGCATCTTCAGACACTTCCTAACACTGGTGAGCTGGAAAGGCTATAAAGATGAGAGTGACAGCAGTTTAAAAAAAAAAAAAATATTTTCTGGAAAATGTAGAGTTTTAAATGAAAGGCTTAAATCTATGCCAGTTTTAACATCCCTGTATTTTTAAAAGAAAATAATTAAATATTTCATGGATGCAGATTCTTTTATGGTGTTAGAACAACACCATCAATGCATACTTCACCTTGGCCCATTTTGTCACATGACTTGTTCCTGTCTTCAGCCACATCTCCATGAATAGGTCTACATCAGCTTTTTTACCAGAGACTGGCTCAGGCTTTTCGCTGAGGTGACCAGAAATTGTGTAGACAACACAAAACTATGCTTAAGCTAAGAGAAGCAGCACTGTTATTAATGTAAATTATCCATCTGTTCTGACCAATGGCATGCCATCTTTTCTTTGTCTTCATGAAAGTCTGCAAATCCACTCCTACAGCCTGGTGCTCAAACTATCCAGTTCATAGATTCTGCAGTACTTATTTGGTTATACTATTTGCATATTCTTGGGGGAAGGGGGAAAAAAGAGAGCTATAATTAATGTAGAAGACCCTTGAGAAACCCTTGATTTTTACTGTAAGATTGTTATAAAATTTTTGCAAAGTTCAAACTTTCATAGGGTCAATAAACATGCAGTAACTCATGGTTTTCAAGCCTGTTGGCTTAGATTGAGAGTCAACAACATTCACTACAGTTCACAAAGGAGTTTCGCACAGAGGTGTTCAGATAGAATTATTCTGCACTCATTCACATCTGAAATAAGCCATATCAAGAACACACAAAGTAATATATTGTCTGCTTATGGCTAAAGGTCACTGGTGCACTTCTGTTAAGACATCTGAAGCAATCCTAACAAAGTTGTCATACTTTCAAGTCGTATTTACTGAACCTAATCTTCTTTGAACCATGTCACTGCTGCTGGAACAAACAGGGACATGGTTGCCAAGGACTCTTAATTTTCAGTGACAGCTGTCAAAGGTTCCTTCTTAGACACCGGTCATAATTTAGATATGAAAATAGAGTTTCAGGCTGCATGCTGGCCACAGAACATGAGCAGTTGTGATTGCATACAGTCTCATTTCCCTGGTTGAATCTGAAATTGCAACAGGTAAATTGGATATATGGTTCAAATAAGAAACAGAGACCAATTATCTTCAGTTTATTTATTACTTTTATCTATCAGTGTTTATTTTATAAATTATCTGACATTTCATCCTAGCTCAAAGCAGAGAGATTTGGCTATTTTTAATAACCTGAAGCTCATGTGCACTTTTAAAAGAGAACAATGGACAAAATGAAATCAAAGTCAGGACTATGGGACCAGTTGTGTTAGTAGGGACTCCCCAAGGTAATGATTCATGGTACATAGAAATAAAGTGAACAGATGACAACTGACCTCAAAGGGTTTTTCTTTATGGTCCTAGAAGTGTTTCCATGAACCACAGAGAAGATGCATGATGCAGGATTTTCCTTAAGGCTCAAAGATTGATGTATGAAACTAGGGAAATCAGAACGCTTTCAATTACTTTTCTCTTGAGCTTATTTATTTTCTAACCTTAATAAGGGAAATACAGGAAGCGAAGCCATGTGCAAACAAAAATCAGGAGAAGAAAGGAAAATTCAAATGAGTTAATACAAAGCAGACTTTTGAGATTTAGGAAATTGAGTCTTTTGTTCTTATCCCTCACCTTCTGCCTTTTGCAATTAATTTTTCTCCCTTGCAGCCTACTGCACTAGTCCTAGACTTTCAAAGGAATTACTAGTTTCAGAAAGACTCCAGAGATGCATCACAGAAGCAAAGATTTAGGAAGTACTGAAAAAGACCAATAGAGTAGGCCTGAAGGAAGGTTGGACACAGCTACTTTCTACAGCTCAGAGTTTGTTCTGAGAGAAGACAAAGCAGCATTATCCACAAACTCAGAATCTTCCTCAAAGTACATATTTAAAAAGATTTCCTTTTAACAGAAGACCTTCTTGGGTATGGATCCAGTGACCTTGTACTGGAGCGGGCAAATACTCACATTTATATTCATTCCACAGCTTAGTTCTTCTCTTTATATTTTAATGATATAGTACCTCTGAGCCTCAAAGGGAGCTGTGGAAGCCAAGGTCTGAAGAATGACTTAGAAGTTACAGTGCCCAGCCTAGAATAAAAAGATACAGACTTCCTAACAGACATGACTGACTGTAATTTCTAAGTCATGCTACAGGCTGATCAAGATGAGAATTTGCAGATATGCAACAGAACAAAGTAATGTATTTCAAATAAAAGTTATAAACCTGTCTTAAAGGTAAAATTATTCTTTAATAAACTAGAGATATAGTAAAACAAAAGCTTCTAAGGACAAATATAAAGGATATATAATTTAGCTGAGACATTGACTAAAACTGTAGTAAGAAAATCAAAGCTGGGACTTGGTCTGTTTTCGCAACAACCCTGCTTACAAAAATCAGAAGAAGACCATTTGAATAAGGCTCTAAGAACATTGTTATACACTTGTAAAAAAAAAAAAAAAAGAAAAGAAAGAAAAAAAAAAAAAAACCAAAAAATTCTATAATTGTTTTTTTTTATTTTATTTTTATTTAATCCAGGATGTAGTTTTAGGATTTAGGTACCTTAAGCTGGTTTCTCAGAGTTAGAGGAAACAGTTAGCTCCATTATCTCCATGGAGCAGTAACACACATAAACATCTTCTAGGACTCTTGCACCTTCTTGCACCCTCCTCCAAAGCCTTAGCTATTGACCACTCTGAGACAAAACATATTGCTGGAAGGAGGGTACAATTTGATATCTGACTGACTGATCATTAGTTAGGAACAATACAAGTAATTATCCTGCCAATTGTTTGAAGTTCAGTGTTCTGTCCAAGCTAGTCCTTGAGGCTCCCATTAAAGTGAAATGAAAGTTAAAAACAACCCCAGAGAGTTATTAATTTCATTCTAACAGTGGTATTTGATTTAAAAGCAGAGTTTGGATGTCCTCACATGAGTCCTAAGCATTAATCACTGCAATAACACTGATAAGATTAAGTGTTTAAATCCCATTATATTAATTCAAAACATATTTAGTTGTACATTAAATGTGTGTGTGTGTGTATATATAGATAGATAGACAAACAGACAAATAGATAACATCTTTATTCTGGAGTTTGTTGGGCTTTGTCTGCAAATATAATCCTACAGCTACTATTCATATAAGTCTTTCGGCAAATCTTTCTTAGTCTTTTTTAGGTTCATTGCTTTGATTTTGTACAAATGCTGCTACTAACAAGCATGCTAAGCTAACTTTTGTAATAAAGAGCCAAACAGCTGCTAATATGATAGCAGAAAGCATGCTATCACAAGTCACTTCAGTAAACACCAATTTTTCACATTCTGCAGAATGCATATTTTGCTACTCATTACGTACTTGGGAGTGATGTATTTGGCTCTACAGAACTGATCTAGTCCCTTAGGACAAAACTGAACCTCTCCCATTTAGTTTCACAGGACTGACTGAGGTATCTTAATTCAGTGGGTTTCAATGAAATTTAGGTGTTAATTGAACATAGGTATTCGGAGACCCAAATCCCATAAAATATTTAGTGTTGTTAAATCTATTACTGATGGAAACCAGAATCTCTTTGCAACCTAGATTAGCTCTTGCCCAGGGAAAGAAAACTCAAACCTCACGTTTTCTTATCTTTTCATGGCTTTGTGTTTCATTTTAGATGTCTTGTTTAGTTTGCTTGCTTCAGTAAGATAACCCGCTCTCTCACAAGGCTTTGGTTCTTCACATTCACACACACCTATAAGATGGAAGAAGGGAAGATGACATTTACTTCCCAAATTGTTGTATATTTTTAAGGACTTTATTCAAAAAAAGGGTAAAGCTAATGTTTGATATGCAGATCACCTCATGTTTTCAATTCTTTCTGCAATTTTTCTGGAGCAATTCAGAATAGATTTTCTCAGCAGAAAAGATAAAGGCGCTTAAAGGATAGTATTTTCAGAATGATTTTAATAAGTCTGAAGCATAATCTTTAATGAGATCATTACAAGTTATATTCCGTGGCTGATTGACTGGCTAGGTCCATACTTGTACATGGCAGAAAAGGTTTCTGTATTTCAACATGTTAGATGATTTTTTAAGTGAATGATGTCAAGGGTATATTCCTCATACACCTAACGTTCTTTTGATATTGTCTAGAACATTTTGCAGATATTCAGGATGCAAACAACATATTAAGATTCTTATTCACCTTTACCTGTGCATATTTCAGAACAACTAGCAAGAACATATTTTATTCTTCTGGAACAGTCATGTTGAATCACTGTCACAATGCAGCATCCCCATATAACCCTCCACAGTATGAAAAGGTGTGCTCTTTAGCTATTCACAGAACTTTAAGAGCTGGTAATGAATAATAATAATAATAATAACAATTAAAAAAAGTATATTGCCATGAACTACCACAAGCAGGAGCTTCTTTGGTATGCAGTATGCTATAAAGGTGTCTGAAACTCCACAGATACCCAGCAGATCTCCTGCATGTTATAACACAAGCCACCACTATAATTACAGTACTGAAAAGTGTAAGAGATATACTATTATACCTTTTTGATAATGACCCTACAGAGTCAGATTGTGAAGACAGAAAGAAAACATCTGAGAAAGCACAGTGTAAATTAAGGGGTGTAAACTCAATCGTCCTGATTATATAAATTACTACTAATTACTTTTTGTA
The DNA here is from genome assembly GCF_000691845.1 of Merops nubicus. Taxonomy (NCBI): domain Eukaryota; kingdom Metazoa; phylum Chordata; class Aves; order Coraciiformes; family Meropidae; genus Merops; species Merops nubicus. The sequence goes on from NW_008623886.1 coordinate 157,401, forward strand.
AAGAATTATTCTATTGTTATAACACTTTTACAAGAACAACTGCAAAACAATTATAATTGTGCAAAATGTATGTTAAAAGAATACTATTAAATCCACCAAGTTAAGCTCTCAGAAATTACTATTTGCTGCACTACTATAAATTTTGCCTCTTTGCACATGTGAGTCACAATAGACTTAGTTTATGTGACATCAGCTACTTTTCCCCAGAAGCCCTGTCCCTATCTATGCACAGATTAGACAGTTCTCAGCTAACACAACGGGCCTAAGCAACCAAAGATAACTTTGAAATTGGCCTTGCTTTAAACTACCTGATGCCCCAAGTTTCACTCCAAATTAAATTGTATTATTCTTTGCAGTACTTTTTCTCCCTACTCATTACTGATTACATAATTCTAGATAAACCTTCATTTAGAATAACCAAGCTTCTTATGATGATACCACTATTACACTTTTATAAATGGGAGCTCAAAAAAGGAAACACATCCAAGGCCAAACAGGAAATATGAAAGGGAATGGAGGGGATTAATTCAAGTCTCATACCTACTGTTTCAACCACACTCAGATCCAGTACAATTTTTAAAATAGCTTTAAAACCAGCTCAGCTTTCAAAAGCTGAAGAAACTGAATGGCCTCTATGTCCCCCCTTGGAAGATAACAGTATGTCTTTAGAGATTCGTTCAACTTCTAAAAGTCATCTTCCATACAGTTCTGTGGTAGTCAGAGCTTCCAGTTCACAACACCAAGAAACTCCAGTTCTTCTTTAGCTTATTTCTTCCCAAGAAAATGTTGGCCCTTGTAAAACATACTTGGCAACTGTATCCCTACCTCATTATATTCCCCAAGTCCAGCCAAAGCGAACCTTAAGCTCTGATTTAAGATACACATAAGCTACATAAAAGAATCATTAGAGTGAGCCATCAGGTTCATATTGATAGGAGTCAAATGCCAAGTACTAGAAAGCTTTAAGTGAGGGAAAGTGCCAGGAAGGTCAGTTTCCAAGTCCATTTCCAACATCCCTTTGACAGAATCCTTTGTTTCCTTGGCTATTAACTATTTTATTAAAACTTGAAAATTTAGTTCAGAATAAACATATTCCTGCATTTGTATGAATAATTTACAGACCTAAACTGAGAAAAGCCAATTAAGACAGCAATATATTTTTTTTTTCTTTATTTAAAAAATAATAAATTCTGTTCAAAGTCCTCAGAGCAATGAGATGGCACTTTACATTTGTTTCTTTGATGTTTTGTAGCATGACGCTGAAGGTGTGGTTTTTTATTTTCTCATGCTAGGAAAGCATGTTCAACATTTAAGTGTCCATGGCCTGCTGGCATAGAGCTGGAGGACTCCTGTGTAAAGGGAGCCAAATATAGTGTAGTCCTCATCCAGATTGTTTAGCTGGAGAGGCTCTTTGAACAAATGGCTAAGTCTGGGTGTTTTTGTGGAGTCAATGAGCTGCTTTACTCCACAAATGACCATAGCAGCCAACCAGGAATAAGTGTTCTATGTGAATAATCAGAAAGCAAGGGAACTGGAACAAGGCAGGGAAAGAAACAAATCATCTATTCAGATCTTGCAGTTAGATAAATTTGTTCTAGAAATGAAAATAACAGTAACTGTGAGATCTTTTATGCATGAATTTATTAATTACAGAATAAGAGTTTAGACCAAACAACCCAAAAGTATTTTAGAGGTTTTCACTGACTTAGTAAGGTCTGACTCAGGTCTAAGTACACACTGGAAACCTAGTTCTACCACCACAGAATTTACTTAATTTTTCACATCTGATTTACATGAAGAATATTATGTTCTGTCAATAAATGAATTCCAAGTAAAATATAACTTCCCCACAGAAATGTTTATAACTGTTATAAAGAAAGACAAATATTTTTAGAACTCCATTTGCATATAGGCAATATGAGAAATATTGATGACATATTGCAAATGGTATACAGAAATGAATAATGAACTGTTCCCTGTTGTACTATATGTTGTACTGTCGTAAATGACTTCTCACATGACTTAAGACCCTATTGTAGCTTCCCTTTCATCATGGCATCAAAATCTACTTTTTCATTTCCATAAAGCTGACAGTTTGTTGATCTCGTGACCAGATGAAATTTACTTGGTGTAGCCAAGCCCTACCCATTTAGCTACAGTTTTATTAAGAATTTATCTGTATACTCACCCTGCCTTCACAAGAGAAGTATTAACTCTTTATAGCTGGGGAGGATCATGAGCTATATAGGGATCTCCATCAGTGCACATGTATCTTCCACTCTAAATCTTTCTCTTCCCCTCAGAATGTGCTTAATGTTCTTCACCATTAACCCACAGAAAACACAGCTCTTAATTGATCATCTTATACTATAGACATTATGTATTTGTAACCAAGACACTACTGTATGTGATTAATAATTCAATACAAGAATAAGCTTGGCAGCTTGCAAATGAACAAGGAGGTCAGTGTTCTAAAGGCTTGTAGCAGCTTCTATGAATAGAACTGTACACATACAAAAGCCTTAGAAGGTCTATTCAGCTAGAGACTGTGGAATTTGATTTTCTTCACTGAGCTCTGTCCATTACAGACTACTGATATACACCATACCAGTGACACGTCAAAGAACTTTAATATAATCAAACAGTTAGAAACACAAAAAGTAATGTAATCTAAATATGTCATTATGAAGTTTTGGTTGTTTTTGTTTTCATTGTGGTTTTGTTGTTAGTTTTATGGGGTTGTTTGTTTGTGTGTTTTGTGTTTTTGTTTGTTTGTTTGTTTTTTTGAAATCATCAGAGGACTGATCCAGGGAATGCTACAAAACTGTCCTTTTAAGGAAGATCCTGGTCATAGGCAGAAAAAGAGGGAGGTGGATTTAAAGCATATATTCCTGCTTCCAAAATTAGTCTAACTTTTGGGTTCTTTTTAATTCGGGTGACATTTTCAAGTGGAATTGACTAATCCTGATTTGAAAGACATGTGAGATGAAGACACCACATAGTATAATCCCAAAGTATTTATTAGTTGCACAGTATTCAAGGTCAGAAGGGATTTTAGAAATCACTTTATCCTCTGCTGGGGTATAATTTTGTCCAGGTGCTTCTGCATCTGAACAAGCATCTAAACTGTCAGCAAATGTAATTTTCAAACAACATGCATGGATGTAAAGATGTGAGTGGATGGATACTGTCAAAGGAAGAGAATTGTATTGCTGTAGTCTGTAGTGGCCACTGTTAATTGCTATCTGAATGCAATAATAAAAATCTAAAGCAAATCAGATTAGTGGTATTATGATCAGTTGTTCAGCTATTAATAATTGATCATAGTTATTTCAGTTAACATAGTTAGATGAGCTATCAGCTATGAATTATCTATGACTGGCAACTATGAACAATTGAATGTATGTAAGTGAACAAAATATTTTAGAGGATCACAGAAATAAACCAAATTTTAAGTTTTACTGAATTATCAGTGTGTGGGTGTCAGAAGAGTTGGGAGCAGCGCTATGTTCCTGGGTTTTGCCCAGCTTCATCCATACCCAGATTTTTCACTCATTTCACTTTTATGTCAGGTTTAATCTGCTGATGCAACAGTTCTTCTTGACTGAAGCCAGTAATGAGTACAGAAGGAAATACTCCTGTTCTCCACAGTTAGGGAAAAACAAGAGAAATCAGGTTTCACAAATATTTGTTATTTATTCATTTTCAAAACCCTTCCTTTTTTTTGCTTTGGTTTTGGCTGAAGCAAGGGCTAGCGAAGTCATCTGGCTTTAACTACCTTCAGGGGATTTGGAGATGAAAAAGCCAAATCCTGTAGTAGCTACTACAGGAACACAGGAATGGAGTTATACAGCTATAAAATCTGTTGGATCCTACCCTCTTTCTAGATCTTTCCAATTTCCAGACAACCTCCTGGGCATTTCAAATCTGAATAATTAAATTTTCTTCATTACCTACTCCCTCCTCTGATATTTTTTATCAAGCCCCAAATAGATGGGTATATTTTTAGTCATCTAAATTATTCTAATAATAGTTGAAATAAATCAAAGCAACAATCTCCCAATAATAAATTGTAAATATACAATAAAATAATAAAAAATAAATAAATCCCCCCTAAACCCCTAAACCCAAACAACCCCCCAAATCTTTACTGTTAGTTTGTAGAAGAAATTTAACATGGCTTTGATGTCCCTCTGAAGGCCTTTTAAAAAGCAGCATGCCAACTGTAGGAAGGTCTAAGCTGAAGAGCTTAATTATTTATGCTCAACCTTCTTCCAGAAATGGAAAACCATAATGAACTAGAAGGGGAGAAAAAGGAAAAATAAATAGGACTAGAAAAATAACAGTTACTTCAAGTCTATGTTGATGACAGTCATTAACTAACAAAGACTGTCTTTGGACCTGCTGACCACAGAACAAAGTGAATTTGTTGTGATTTCAGAAATACACTTTGTTAGAAAACACACCAAACCTTCCTGCCTCCTCCTCTCCCACTCCCCAAAGGGAGCTGGTAACTGTAGCTCTGTGTCATGCTTCAGCGACTCACGCAGCATTTTAATCCTTCTTTGGTTTTACAAAGAAAATCCTTATATGTAATATATTGAAGGATGAGACAAGGAGAAAGAGACTGAAAAGAATATAACAAATGGTTGGAGGGAAAAGGGAACAATAATAGGAATAGCTTTCTAGAAAAAAGAAACAGTATTTTAAAAAGACACTGCAACTGTGAGGCCAGGGAAAGCAACAGTTTACTATATTTAAAAATCAAGAAAATGTTGGTGGTTATAAAAATATCTTTATTATAACATGGAAACTTCTAGAACCTTGATAGAAAGCTCATCTAGTCCACCTGGTATTTGTGCACAAAAGAGAAACTAATGTTCTCTCTTCCCATTAGACAAAACAGCCAGCAAACCTGGAGGAGAACACATACAGTACCACATCATTGTTTTTGGCAGTGCTCAAATACAGTCCACATCCAATTCTTAGGACCTCTTTTAATGGGCAATGGATGACATTGACAATTGCTAACAAAATCCATATTATGCAGTTGAACCCTACACATGCACAAATCACAGAATAACAGAATGCTTTGGGTTGGAAGGGACCTTTAAATGTCAAGTAGTCCACCTGCCTTGCATTAAGCATAGCCATCCCCAACTGGATCAGGTTGCTCAGAGCCCCACCAATCCTGACCTTGAATGTCTCCAGGGATGGGGCCTCTGCCACCTATCTGGGCAGCCTGTTCCAGTATTTCACCACCGTCATAGTAAAGAACTTCTTCCTAATGTCTAATCTAAATCTACTCTGCTCTAATTTAAAAACATTGCCCCTAATTCTGTCACTAGACAGTCTTGTAAAGAGTCCTTTCCCAGCTTTCCTGTAAGGTGTCCTAGCTTGATTCAGATTAAACACATGGAACACAGCTGAAGCAAGGTTAGTGTTACAAACATGAGACAGGAACAAGACAATCTTGAGTTATGATTATCTCAATGAACAGTGAACAGAGTCCATCACAGTTGGAAATTTTGTAGGATTGGAGTGAAGCAATTCAAAGGAAATATTCCAAGAAAGAATATAATCTAATATAACATATCTTTATTATGTATCTGCTTCAAGGAGAAAACGATCTTGTTTTGTCATTTAGAGAAAACAGTAGAATATTAATTTAACTTGGTCTTTCTGTTAATGTAATAGTACAAGCCTATAAAATAAGATCTAGCAAAGTCAACTTTTGTAAAACAGAATAGCCCTCAGAGGTTAATTAGGAAGTGGAATGAAAGAAAATTAAGTCTCTATTTTTTATGAGAACATGCTATTGTTTTTTATGAGGAATATTTAGCAATGCATCTCAAACTAGCTTGCTTAAACATCACATCTGTGATTAACAGAACTGTAAACACCAAGAACTATCTTAAGAAAATAGCTCACAGCTTGTATAGAAACAGAACTGGTGTAGTCAAAAATGTGGAGTAGGTGTGAATTTACAGAAAAGACAAAGGTTGCTAAGAAGTTAAATACTTTCTGATCTCAGTTCTGTCCCTTACATCTTAAGAAAGCATGTTTCTTTCAATCTGAAAACTATTATCTACAGATGAAAGTATCACAGCAAAGTTACTTAATCCTTCTATATAGATGATGTCTCTAAAAATCAGTTGAAATAATCACAGTATCACAGAATGTTAGGGGTTGGAAGGGACCTCCAGAGATCATCGAGTCCAACCCCCTGCCAGAGCAGGACCATCTAGTCTAGGGCAGGTCACTCAGGAATGCATCCAGATGGGTCTTAAAAGTCTCCAAGGAAGGAGACTCCACAACCTCCCTGGGGAGCCTGTTCCAGGGCTATGGAACCCTTACAGTAAAGAAGTTCTTTCTCATGTTGAGGTGGAACTTCTTGTGCTCCAGCTTGCGACCATTACCCCATGTCCTATTGCAGGGCATAAATGAGAAGAGATTGCCCTTTCCTTCCTGACACCCAGCCCACATATAATTATACACATTAATTAGATCCCCCCTAGGTCTTCTCTTCACCAGACTATGTACCTCAGTAAATCAAATTTTTTGAAAGAGAAAATGCATCCAAAGAAAAACTGAAACAGCCAAGTCCTCTGAGTGTTAATACTGATGGCCTGCAGCCATATTACCTTGGGTTATGATCTTGGTCTCACAGGGCAAGGAAGGTCAGACTTGGTCAATACTCAAAACAGGACACCTACAAAGTAAACCCAGGTGCTTAAGTCATAGCCACATCAATAATCTAGCAAGAACTTTTCTGGCTTGAGCATTTAAGTACTGCCACAGGCGTGGTCATAGGGGTCATTCTCCTCCTGTAAGTGTTGCCTTCTGAAGAGTTATAAAATTGCATCCTGATCACTTGAGGACATTAAGAAAATTCTTTTGCTTCTCAAAGAACATAGGCATTAATCTTACTAGCCTGTTCAGATTTCATTCAGACATTAAATATTTCAGGAAGTTTTCACTGTTTAAGTAAGTATTCTTTTCCCCTCTTTTCTAAAGCAAAGGTTTATTGCTGTTCTTTTCTTTTCCATGGGAATACACTTAGGACATTGCCTGGTTTAAAAGCTCTTTGTTAGTAAAGACCAAACATATTTGATCTTTACTAACTTTTTAAAAAAAAAAAAAAACAAAACAAAACAGTAATGATGTTTTAGATTTACCACAATTTTCACATCAAAATTTTGTTTTTGTTTGTTGTTTTACTCTATTAATATTTTTCAGCAGCGCTTTGAAAATGCAAATTATTACTATAGTACTCTCTCTGACTGTTTAATCCTCTTGCTGTGGTATTTTCTATGTTTAGAGTCCTGTTGCTTTGCTAATACAGTGAGGACATTTCTCACATTTGTCTTCAGAAATCATTTCCTTTCCGAGTACCATCAATGGCAATATTTTGACTAGCTCTACTTAAGTCTTATGGGACTGGCTCCCAAAATCCCCAGGATGGCTTTTCCCGTTCCTTACCGTCAGGCTCAGGTTTCCAAATGCTAAGCAGTATGCATTCATATTGCCTCTTGCACTGTCTAATTCAGGCATCAGAACTGCTAAGGTTTCCAAGTTCAAAGTAGTACTGAACAATTTGTACACCTCCAGAAACAGGCAAAGCGTCCTAGTCCTAGCTCAAGGATCATCTGCAGCTTTACAAATATGATGCTAGACAAAGTCAGGAAAACCATCTAGTCAGAACGACAGTGAGATGTTTATGGTTAAATAAGCGCAATCTTAGACTTAGCACATATTTTTAGAATTATGAGGGACCTCTACAGAGCTTTGATTTCTTCTGAATTAAATTTCATATCACTGAATTGCACACTGTGACTATGTGGTTTCCTCACAGTTTCTAACCTAGTGCTGAGCACAGAAGATAAAAAAAGAGGGGAATATACTTCAAAGCTGTTATGCATAAGGCAAGCCCTTTCCTCTTAACAATTCTCCTATTTTGTACAAAGCTCCTTCCTATAAATAAGTCATTTCCTCACTGCAGTTGAATTTTTTTGCAGAAGTTTAATTTTACAGACTTGTAAGGGTGGGTTTTTTTGGTTGGTTGGTTTGTTTGTTTGTTTGTTTTTATTGGGGACCTTTTTTTTTTTCTTTTGTAGATTCATGGGTTTATCTCTGACTACTTCATGAGAACATCATATGAAATGGTGTCAAGTAACTCATTATAGCCATGACACACAACTTCTACTGTTTCTGCTATATGTGTAAAACTTGTTGCCCTGTCACAGAAAGGAATCAGACAGTTTTTTTTCAGTATTTGCTCCTGGCAAATCTATACTGACTGTCCTCTCCTTGTTTCTTTTTCTTCTTCTTCTTTCTTCCCCCACCCCTCATCTCCTGGCACTTCCAAATGAATTTGTTTTGTTCAATGTCTCAGCCATTTTCCAGGAATCAACAAGTGAGCAGCTGCTAACTCTCAGTCTGAGCATGGGTCCATTTTGTTGAGGTCAACAGAACTGAAATAGGTGTGAAAGTGCTTTTCTGAGTAGGAATGGGCAATGACAACAGAGTAAGTGTCTGTACCAAGTACTGAGGGGGAAATGTCAGTGTGTTAGGCTTTTTCTCATGGGAATCCCTGTCTGATGGCTAATACCAAACCATTTGAAAAATAAAAAAAAGGTTCTGTCATTATGGACCAATTTTTAAAATATTACTAGGATAGAAAAATAATGAGGAGAAGTTACTGTGATAGTTTGTTTTGCATTCCAACAAAATATTTTATAAAACAAGAAAATGTATCTGGGAATAACAAAACTAAAGAACTAACTGCAGTACTCAGTGTCTCAGAGATGCATCTTAGATTATCATACTTCACCAGGAACGCTCAGGAAATGGTATGATCCTTGAATATATAAAATGTAGCAGAATATCACCCCTCTGATAGTTGGAAACCTAGTTCTAACTCCCTGTTTGAATTTATACATGGTCAGGATTTGTGCTAGTAAACTTTTCAGCTCTGTTGACAATGCATGAGATATTCCAGTGTCTGATATTATGTTTTATAGAATCATTTTAGTTGGACTTTTAAGATCAGCAAATCCAACCATTAATGCAGCACTGCCAGGTCACCAGTAAACCATGCCATTCAGCACCACATCTACACATCATTTTAACCCTTCCAGGAATGGAACTCCATCACTTCCCTGGGAAGCTGGTTCCAGTACTTTACAACCTTGTCTGTAACAAGATTATTCCCAATATCCAACCTAAACCTCCCCTCTTCTATGTCACTCTTTATTAGTGATAAAAATTTAAACTTGAAAGAATACACCATTCTAGGCAGCAGTGATAAATAAGCACTAGAAAATTTTGAGAAGTGGTGGACTCTTTTCCCATCACTTAAAAAGAAAAAAAATTAAAAATGAAATTATAGTATCTTATTTAAAGCTGCATTTTAACCTAATATCTGTGTGCATGAAGAGATGGAGGGCTAAATAGACGGGTATAATGATTTCTTTGGCTAAGAAATTTTTTAATCCATGGATTTTCCTATTACTTGTGGTTTTCCAGAGTCTCTAAAAAAGCAGAATCGTCTGCATTGCCTTCATCACAGGTATAAGATGTGAAGATCTGCACAACTTTCTTCAGAGGCTTTCTACTAAGATTGTGACACTTCTTTCTTTCATTTTTTCACGCTCCAAATTTAAAATATACACATTTGTAGGTTAATCCCCCTACCAGCTTTTGAATTTGGCTTGTGTTAGAGGCAGCACATCGTCAAGTGAAGAGACACTTTTGAGGCACTGAAAACTGACTTTTTTCAGGTGTTTGGCTACTGTCGTCCTGTCTGGGCCAAGCTGACATACCGGATCCAGAAAATGTCTACTGTCAGTTCTGGGGAAGTTTGTTGGCAGAAAGTGAGCAGGGAGTTGCTTTCCTTTGTAATTTGGAGAGGATACTAGCTCCTATGGACAGACCATACCTGACACATTCTCTTCTGTTCCAAAAATGTCAGGTACTGCAGCGTTTAAGGCTTTTTGTCTGTAATGTGCTTTTTTTTTTTTTTTTTTTCTGCTCTACAGACTCAAATTATTAAGTCTGAATTCAAAGTCTTACTTTGTGTATTGTGTTTTGATGAATTTTTTGCCAAGAATAAAACACCTGGGAAGGAAGCCTTCTACCCTTCAACATAGCAAAAGTGTGTTTAAACTCTTGAAAAGACCTGCACAGCTGCTTTTCATCTTTGTGTTTGAGCAACCTGATTAAATCCATATTTTGTTTAAAATAACAGGAATTAGGATGAGACTTAAATAGCATACTTTCCAGAATGGGTATAGTCCAGTCCAAATAGTAGGGAAACTTGTGGGAGCTTCACTTGAGAGTTACAGTTGCATCCTGAGTACATGCAAGACATGATACAAGTGTATCTCAGTGAAAAGTTGGAAGCTCCATGTTACTGCTCTTTACATATGAAAAGTTAATATATTATAAAGTGCCAGGAGCTCTCTTTAATAACCTGAAATACACTGAAAGTATCCTTTAACATATTTTTTAATATGTTTACTCCTTCCTTTGACTAATAAAAACAAAACAAAAACAACCCCCCAAAACAAACAAACAAAAAAACACAAAAAAACCAACAACAAATAAACAATTCAATAACACAAATTACTTACATTTCTATAAATAATGTATGTTTAGATTTCCAAGTGGTGTATATCATCTGACTTCAACAGAATCATGACAATTTACACCATCCTAATAATCTGAATCTCTTTGCCCTAAATGGTCTACTCTATCACGCTAGTCCTGTGGTCAGATTTGATGGCCAGGTTTTATGGTCACCTTATTGTATGCCATAGGAAAAGCCTGCTAACATAGATCTATCCAAATTCTCAAATGACCATTTCATAGTGGTCATTTTTTTTATTATAAATTTGTTATAATAGATCTGATATTGGAATAAAACTCTGTTAATCTGGACAGTATAATGAAATTGTCATTCTTTAGGAAAAGAAAGCTAAAAATTAAACACTTTATGATTAATCAGTTTTAATGAAAATTTATATCAAAATTATACCCATAGAGCCATAAATACAGTTACAGAAACATCTGCTTGTAATCTTGCAGCACTTGAGAAGTAAGCAGAGGAATAAGGGTAAGAGAGAGGGAGATAAAGGAACAAGGGAAAGGGAGAGAAGGAGAAGGGAAGGGACCAGAAAGAAGCCTGTCTTTATGGGTATTCCACAGAAGATTGCTGAAATACATACTGAAGTGTTAAAAGTATTGAAATAGATTATGCTGTATTAAAAAATCAAAATAGAGAAAAAGTGTTAACACTTCATGTTTCCACATCTGTCTAGCTCTAGAGAAGGTTTTGGTTTCCTACTTAATTTTTCCCAAATTTTTGTGAGGTCTCACATTTTATGAGCTAAAGATTAACACTGGGTTTAGCCTAAATTTATAATGAAGTAGCAGTACAAATGCCTGCTTATACAATACATTATGGACAAGAAAGGTGACTGTAAATTGCAGTATTTCATAATCAATATTTAATTTTAATTGGCACAGAGAAGCCTCATAATTTTTATATGCCACAAAGATAACCAAGTGAGGAAAAGAACTGGCTTTTGAATGCTATGATCCTGATAAAATGCTACCTCTTATTTTGCACTTGGTTTTTTTTCTTCTTTATCTTCCTTACATCCATATAATTTTTTTTATATGAAAACACATACTTTTTATTAAGACATATTGATGGCAAATTTGTTGATAGTCTGAATCATGAAGATGAAAACACAAAGAAGCCAAGAATTTTAGATTTGGTTTTGCACCTGTTGTTTTTGCAGCCATCACTTCACTTGGGACCAATGCTATTATTTAGTCACTTGAAGCTGGGTTACCCTGATGGGCTTGTAGAGGGTGGAGGAAGAGAAAGACAGCAATATATTTGTTTCACTCTGGTCTCTGGAGCTACAAGATTGTCATCCACAGGAAGCAGGTTTACAGTGTCCTCAGTCAAGAATAAGACAATCATGGTCAGTGTTGAGTTATGTCCCGCAGGACTGGATTCTAAGAAATCAGATGAGAATCTTTCTCTGAATATCCTTAGCCCTTTAGCTTTGAATGAACATCCACATTTTAGATGGTGAAAGTTGACGGAGACAGATCTTACTCAAAATATTTAACTTCACTAAGCCAGATCTTCAGATGTGTTATCCTAACATAGCACTGCTGAATTTAGCTTCCTTTGTTAAAAATATTTGAGTATCTTTTAGATTCTTAGAAGCAACCATCGAATTTTGCTAAACATAGTCTTGTACCCTGTTGTACATCTCAGAATTATTATTGATAAATTGACAGATCAGAAAATTTCCAAACTAGAGGGCATGGTCCTAGAAATATCCTGTTCTTTGCTAAAAAAAGATAGATTAGATTAGATCAGATTAGATAAAATGCTCCTAATCATCATAGGGAATGGTATCTTTATACTAAGAAGTTAAAGAAGTCAGAAGAAATACTTAAGAGTACACCAGAGCTAAATGACAACAGGAAAGGAGAATCTGACTTTCAGATTTAAAATAGAAACCTTGAAACTGGGAGCCTGTGATATTTAAGCAATGAAAAGTTCACAGCAAATCAAGGAACAGTCAGAGCCACCACCTCCCAGAAGGAATGCTCCAGTACAAAATCAATTTGTCCTATTTGCAAGAGTTCACCATCTTGTGGTGTTTAGGAGCTTGTTATTTTTCTCATCCACCAGAAACCTACAATGAGTTACAGGTAAACTGCTTTGGATCATCTCTTTTGAAGTGCCAAGTATCCTCAGTGCTGTTTTGTAATGAACAGAACCTGACCAGAATACAAACATGGTCTTTTTTACAGTCTGTGAAGTCTGGAAAACAATAACATGGTCCCTAAGCAGATTGGCAGATAAATGGCACCAGAATGTTCTCTTGGCAATGCGTGTCTCGTTAAAGCCCGAAACTCTTTGAGCAATTTCAGCTGTCAGGTTGCAGCAGATGAGCCAACTATTATCCTGCCCAAACCCACAGGCCTGATTAGCACCTGCACTGTCACTCTGACATCTGCAAGGAAGTACCAAACCTTCTCGACAGCTGCGTAGGTGGAAGCATACCCTGTGGTGTATCTCAGCATCCTGCTATTACAGAGAACAATACTCAAGTGAAACAGCACAAACCTCATGGACTGCTTAATACTGCTGTCTTCGGAGATGACTTTCTGGTGTCTACAAGGTATTTCTTCTGCATGGAATGCAGTGACATATTTAGGTCTAAATTGGTTTTAACTGAAGCCATGGGATATACACCTGACTTATGAACAGCACCAGGTTAAATTGGGCAAGACTAACACACACACAATACTACAGTGCTATAGTGTGTCCCTTCTGAAAAACAGGCAATGTCTGCATGTGATGATACAGCGAACTCTGTAGACATAGTAACCCAATTACTTACAGCAAACCAGTAATGAGTTAGACGAGTAGACTGTGAGGTGGATTGAAAACTGACTAAATAACAGAGCTCAGAGGGTTGTGATCAGTGGTGCAGAGTTCACTTGGAGGCCTGTTGATAGTGCTGTTCCGCAGGGGTCGGTACTGGGCCCAGTCCTGTTCAGTGTATTAATCAGTGACCTGGATGAAGGGAGGGAGCGTACCCTCAGCAAGTTTGCTTATGATGTGAAAATCAGGGGAGTGGCTGATACACCAGAAGGCTCTGCTACCATCCAGTGAGACTTGGACAGTCTGGAGAACTGGGCAGAGGGGAACCTAATGAAATTCATTAAGGACAAGTGTAGAGTCCTGCACCTTGGGTGGAATAACCCCTTGCACCAGCACAGATTAGAGGTTGACCTAATGGAAAGCAGCTCCATAGAGAAGGACCTTGGAGTCCTGGTGGAAGTTAACCATGAGACATCAGTGTGCCCTTGTGGCCAAGAAGTCCAAAGGTATCCTGTGGCACATTAAGAACAGTGTGACCATGTTTTACCAATTAGATACCCCACCAGGAAAGACAAGGCTATCAACAGAAAAATCAGTATAAATTGATTATCTGTTTTCTGTAAATGGAAAAACAACAAAACTCAGCCAGTCACAGGTACAATAGAGGAAACAATGAATTCAAACAATATAGAAGATATAGTTTGACTAATAATGGGTGGAACAAACAAAGTAACAATTCCACTCACCACAGGTGGTACAACAGAGAAGAAGAGAAAGGAGAGTAAGGAACTCAACACTCCCCAAAAAGCCAGCCTGTGGGAAATGCCAGTTGAGATCACGGTTGGTTTTTACCTTATCATTCAGAGATAGTTGAAGGGTCCTTCCTACATCACAAGAAAACTCTGCCAGGTGAACCCACCAGCAGATGAACTCCCCCAAATATCTATGCAAGCAGGACCTGCTTTAATCCTGTTCTTTTAACAAGCAAGACACCTGCTGCTGATCACCCAGTTGGCTTTCATCCATGATTGGCAAGGTCCTGGGCAAAAGTCAATAGAAGTGTTTTGGTATTCATCTGGCCTTTTCCAAAACAGCTGATGGCTTTGCCTTACATAATTAGTTACTTCTCTCACAATTGTCTCTGGAGAGAAACTTATTTCTCACAGCATCTCTGCAGAGACAAGAATCATCACACATCTCTGCAGAGAAGGGATCGTCCATATGTCAAACCCCACTTCTGGGCACTTCAGGCCAGCAAGTCAAGGGGGGTTCTCCTCATCCTCTATTCTGCCCTGGTGAGGCTACATCTGGAGTACTGTGTCCAGTTCTGGGCTCCCCAGTTCAAGGGAGACAGGGAACTACTTGGGAGAGAGTTGGAGGGCTATGAAGATGATTAAGAGACTGGATCATCTCTCTTACAAGGAAAGGCTGAGAGACCTGGGGATGTTTAGCCTGGAGAAAAGAAAGCTGAGAGGAGATCTGATCAATATTTATAAATATCTGAAGGGTGGGTGTCAAGATGATGGGGCCAGTCTCTTTTCAGTGATGCTCAGTGATAGGACAAGGGGCAATGGGCACCAACTGGAACACAGGAAGTTCAATCTGAACATGAGGAACCCACCTTTCCTTGGAGGGTGATGGAGCACTGGAACAGGCTGCCCAGAGAAGTTGTGGAGTCACGTTCTCTGGAGAGAGAACTCACCTGGATGTGTTCCTGTGTAATCAGCCCTTGGTGAAGCTCCTTTGGCAGGGAGATCGAACTAGATGATCTCCAGAGGTCCCTACCACTTTGTGATTCTGTGAAAACATTAGTGTACTGTAGGCAGTTACAGAGTTTCATGGTTACAGCTACAAAGAACAATTTGAAAATAAGAAAGCTCACTGGAAAGGCATCAGTGCGGTATCTCCTTCAGTTAGTTCTCAGATCTCAACACTGAAAACAGAGTTCAAATCACTTTCCTAAATTAGCTGCTTCAGAAAAATATTTAAAGATTTGGCAAAATGAAATTTATGCATAGATTTTAATATAGTCCAGATAACAAAACTGTGAGTAACCATTATGATTAACTTAATTGATCAACTGAGTTGTATAAGTTGACTGCTTTGTGGCTTCCTTACAAATCTTTACTTATGACAATGTTGTACTGATATATTAGTAGAAATGTTTATAAAAGCTGTTAAAGTTTTCTTTCTTCATAAAATATTGATGTGTCCAAATAATCCACAAAAAAAAAAAATCTTCTTCATGAGGTAATAGATTTTTTTCTTTTTTTCAGTTTCATAGGAATAAAAAACTGCAGGTGAAATAAATGTTCACATATAACACAAATTGCTCATTCAGTTTTCAGCTCAGATTTTCTCTAAATTGTTCTACAGCAAAATTCGTACAAGGCCATGGAAATGTCATTTCCATTACATTTGCAGGAAAGTCTCATATTTAAATCCTACAATGAGAACAGAAAATTACTGTACAATGTGTCTTTTGTGAGCAAAGCTCCTAACAGTGATCCTTACTTGATTTCTTTTGTGCTAATTTTAACATTGCTATTATACTCATTTCTGGAACAGGTAACTCATAGTTCCTGCATTTCAGAGAGAGTTGTTCCTCATGTTACTCCAGAAAACAGAAATAGCCTAAGAAGCTTAACCATTCTGTTTGCTCATATGCTGCAATCCTCTATAATTCAATATGGGATTTACCATCTTTGGGCTCACTCTAAGGAACATATAAATGACTGATTAGAAGCTCTGGAAGCTAGAAATGGTGAATTTAGAAAGAAATGGTTATAAGATTTTTGAAATCACAAGGCTGTTTTCACAAAGACCTATCCTTCCACAATAAAAATGTTTTTCAGAGAATCAGATATATTTTACACTCCTCTGTGTTTTTCTATATGGCAAAGGCATGAGCCTTGTTACCTTTACAAGGTTTTAGGCTGATGTGAATCTGTTACTCCAAAGCCTTCCTTAATTCACTCAATGTTACATCAAACCAGTTCATGTTTATTTTTATAGCATATTGGAAAGCTGTGCATAGGTATTTGTGTTGTAATTCTGACACTATATAGAATAGTTTCAGAAATAATGTGCAAGATTATAGTGCTCTAAGGAAATTTCACAAATGGTCTTTCCCATAGTTGTAAACTTAAATTGGCAAAGAATACTAATATTTAATTTATGCTAAAAGAAATTTGCATATAGCAAATGACATTTTTCCTATTATTTAGTAGATTGCACAGTGTGTCTGAAGCCAGCCATAAGCAAAACACACTTTAATTGTCAATTTAACTGGGATTACTGTGGTATTGTTTCTAAAACCCAATGTAGATCTTTCTAATAGGATTCATAACAGTGCAGCCATACTTTCTTATTCAAGATGAAATTGCCTGTAAACTATTCCGCTCCAAACAAAAGGGTTCTATTTAAGTAACTTGGTTACTTGAACAATGGTAGAACAATTTGGAAGTCTAACAAACTTATCTCCTAATGTGTATTTGGATTTTGCATCTTTAGAAGCATTAATCTCTAGAGCAGGCACATGTACTGTTTCAGACTGTGATTTTGTTTCTCACCATCTCATGGTGAAATACATAAACTACAGTCTTTGTCACCCCTTTTTTTTCTTTTTTTTTTAATAGATCTTCTGATAAGCTTTATTGATATTACAGAGATTCATCTATGACATTATCACAGAATCACAGAATGTTAGGGCTTGGAAGGGACCTCCAGAGATCATCGAGTCCAACCCCCTGCCAGAGCAGGACCATCTAGTCTAGGGCAGGTCACACAGGAATGCATCCAGATGGGTCTTAAAAGTCTCCAAGGAAGGAGACTCCACAACCTCCCTGGGGAGCCTGTTCCAGGGCTATGGAACCCTTACAGTAAAGAAGTTCTTTCTCATGTTGAGGTGGAACTTCTTGTGCTCCAGCTTGCGACCATTACCCCATGTCCTATTGCAGGGCATAAATGAGAAGAGATTGCCCTTTCCTTCCTGACACCCAGCCCACATATAATTATACACATTAATTAGATCCCCCCTAGGTCTTCTCTTCACCAGATTATGTACCTCAGTAAATCAAATTTTTTGAAAGAGAAAATGCATCCAAAGAAAAACTGAAACAGCCAAGTCCTCTGAGTGTTAATACTGATGGTCTTAAAAGTCTCCAAGATAGGAGACTCCACAACTCCCCTTCTACACATAGGCTTTAAATCCAGTCGTTTTTAAAGGACTTGGATAATTAGCATAAGATTCAGTAAACTATGTATTTGAGTCAGCTAGAATCAAAGAATCATAGTCTTATTTAGGTTGAAAAAGACCTTTGAGAGCATTGACTCCACTCATAAACCCAGCACTGCCAAGTCCATCACTAAACTATATCCCAAAGTGCCATGCCTGCATGTCTTTTAAACACCTCCAGTGATCAACCACTTCTGTGGGCAGCCTGTTCCAATGTTTCACAACCTTTTTTGGTGCAGAACTTTTTCCTAATGTCCAGTCTAATCTAATATTTGCCAGTGTCCAATAGAGCACAAGTCTTATGAAGAGCAGCTGAGGGAACTGGGGCTATTTAGTCTACAGAAAAGGAGGCTCGGGGGAGACCACATCACTTTCTACAACTACCTGAAAAGAGGTTGTAGCGGGGTGGATGCTGGTCTCTTCTCATGAGTAACAAGAAATATGACAAGAGGAAACAGTCTCAAGTTGTGCCAGGGGAGGTTTAGGTTGAATGTTAGGAAAAATTTCTTCACTGAAAGGCTAAACCTCCTCTGGTGAAACTGGAGGCCATTTCTTCTTGTCTATGGCTTTTTGCTTGGAAGAACAGACTGACCTCCACCTTGTTACAACCTCCTTTCAGGGAGCTATAAAGAGTGATAAGGTCTTCCCTTGGCCTCCTTCTTACCAGGCTAATCAGTGCCACCTCCCACAGCTACTCCTCATAAGACCTGTTCTCTAGACCCTTCATCAGCTTTGTTGTCCTCCTTTTGACACACTTTAGCACCTCAATGCTTTTTTTATTGTAGTGAGGGACTCAAACTGAACCCAATACTTGAGGTGTAGCCTCACCATTTCTGAGTACAGTGGAACAATCACCTCCCTAGTCCTCCTGTCCACATTATTTCTGATACAGACCAGGATGCTATTTACCTTCTTGGCCATCTTGCACACTGCTGGCTCATGTTCATGCATCTGCTAACCAACACCCCCACATCCTTTTACACCAGGCAGCTTTCCAGCCACTCTTCCCCAAGCCTGCAGCATTGCATGGGGTTACTGTGACCCAAGTGCAGGACCTGCACAGTCTTGTTGAACCTCATATCATTGAACCTCATATCATCGATCCAGCTTGTCCAGATCCTTTTGCACAACCTTCATACCCTAAAACACATCAACACTCTCTCTGAAGTTGGTGTTGTTTGCAAGCTTACCGAGGGTGTACTCAACACTCTCATCCAGCTCGTTGATAAAGGTATAAAAGAAAACAGACACCAATACCAAGCCCTGTGGAACACCAGTTGTGACTGGCTGCCAACTGGATTTAACTCCATTCACAACTCTTTGGGCATCAGCCATCCAGTCAGTTTGAAGAGTACCCAGAGAAGAGTACACCTGTCCAAGCCATCCATGAGCAGCCAGCTCCTCCAGGAGAATGCTGTGTGAATAGTTTTGACAAAAATTTTCATTTAAATACATTTGTATATATTCTTGAAGTAGGCATCTAACAGTGGACAAGCTAGTACAGACAAGTCTCAAAGCCAGTTCTCATTCTTTCCACTAGCTCACCTATTCCAGGTTCACCACAGTGTTGCAATGAGAATTTCATTGCTATTCACTATGTGGAATAATTCTGAAGTTACTGAACATCAGGGGACCTCAAGGCAAAGCCTATTACCACTTTACTGATCTCAACAAGAGAACAACTGAGAACCACTTACTTGCTAGTGTCAGAAAGAACAATAAAATAATGATTCCTAAATGTTCAAAAGAGAGAAGACACTCTGAAGAACATGACATTTCTCTGAAAAAAAAATATATTCAGATACGAACAATATTTTGAAACTCAGTCAATGGTAAGTATAGTCAAAGCATTGAACTATGGCAAAACACTCATATTGTGTGGTGCTTAGAAAAGACACGTGACTCACCCTTTTCTTACAATACACAATAGATGTACAGCATTAAATGAATGCAATTTTTCTCAGAAAGGCTTTTTAAGCTTTTCTCCTACCACATAGCTCTGCTCAAATTCAGTGGTTCTCCAAACTAGTTTCACATAAGAATTGAGTCCAAGCCTCTTGCTAGCAGAATAATATTTCATATTATTATTTATTAGCCTCTTTGATATTCCATGTTCTAGATCCTGTGTCTCAATACATGAAACACTGAGAAAATCTTACACTGAAGAGGCCGAGAAAAAGAAACAGAAAAAAATACATGTTCTTGAGAATGGTTTTCAGGAGCACAAATGTAACTGGAAATCAAGTACTTCAGAGTCAGGTGGTGGATCATTCATGGTAATACAGTGTAAACAGTCCAACAAACACCAAGCATGAGCTCTCCCAGCATAGACCATTAGAATTTATGATACGAAGTTCACTTATTGTGTCCTGGAGAAAAAGGGGAAACCCAATTCTTCAGGAGCTTCCCATAAATTGCAAAAATGTTTCAGACTAGACTCTTTTTATTTGTTTATTTATTTTAAATACAGAAGCCCCTGGAAATGTTTTCTTTCCAGAGGACTCTGCTTCCTTTTTTATATTTGTAAATTTGAAAAATTACCTTTATTGTACTGTTACTGTGGCAGCAAAAAGAGTCAGCAATGGGAAGGATCGTAATGCAGCTACAGTTACACCTGAACAAAGTGTATGCTGCTGTTAAACCTGTTTACTGTTCCTTCCTAGTTAAAACTGCTAACATGATTTACTCTCAGATAATTAAAGAGCTAAGTTCCTATTGGTATTTTGTAAAACTGAATAGTATTGTATGAAACTGAATGTAAAGAAAACCCGCAAACCCTGTAGCTCTTCTCAAACATGTCATAGTATCTTCTCCAGCTTTTCGCAAACTAAAGAGCCTTGCAACTTTTACCAGTGTCTGGATCAATGGTCTGAGAATTGATCAATTTTTCTTCTTATTCCATCACTTTATAAAGTTAAGTGGCTCTCAAACCTAAAAGTTAGCAGTTTTGAATACAAAGGAACTTGAGCAAGGGAAAGGATGTTGGTGTCTTTATCTCCAGCTGTTTCAGGTGAGCTCTCTTCAGTTCTCTGCTCCTTCACAAATTAACTAGGAGATCACAATCAATCCCTCAGGGCCAGAACCACCAAAGTTCTTTTTTCACCAAAGTGAAAAAAAAAAAACAAAACAACAAAAAAACCCTGGTAGTTTCAATACTGAAAACATAGATGCTTGTTTGTTGTGTAGCTCGGTATGCACTCCCACCACTTCCCCCTCCCCCTTGCCCACCCTCAAATTACTAGTGAAAGTCCAAAGGCTTTGTATTGACCTTAAAACACAGAGTTTAGGGACCAACTCAAACTGATAAAGAGGAAGAGAAAAGAACAGGAATTTTGTTAAGATCTCCAGATATTTGTTGGTCAGCTCTTAGAAATCAAGCCAGATTGCCAGTCTTGGAAAAACTGTGTGTCAAAGACTAGACAAAAGAAGACCACATACACATTTATGAGAGATTTGAGTGATGCCTTTAGCTCTTACAGAATGCCAGCACTCTCCACCTGACCCGAGGGTAACAAACATCACACATCTGTCTCAGGTTTGGAGTCTATCAGAAGGAATTGCCTAGTTTCACACAAAGTGTCAAGGTAGATAGAAACCCTATCATCCTCTGTTTCTTCAGCCATACTCTGTGACCAGGTTGTTACTGTACTTGGAATTGAAACTCAGAGAGATCTTACCATGAAGCAGGAAATAGTGGATTTCCCAGTTACAGCTGTCAGCCATACTAATTTCAAGAGGTTCAGTATTTAGTGAGTGTGTCACAGACATTATTATTTCAAAGATCAAGTTTATAGCATTAAAAAGTACACAGAGCAATAAAATAGCTTTCAAGATTTATTAAATACCTTGGCAGAAGAGATGTTCATTCCCTTGAGAACTTATACAAAGAGACCAAGACAGGATGAAAAGAAAGAAAGGATTTAATCAGCATTATTTCAGGATAGGAGCTAATTTCCTACAGAGACTGATCCCTTTCACACTATCCCTTTCTGTAGAAACTTTTCATATCATTTGTGAAACCTTTCCAATCTATGGACTTCTGCTGTCATAAAAAAGACCCTGAGCTTTATGCTTTCTCTCCTCTCTTTCTTTCTCTCCTCTAATTCATGTCCAATCACTACTGACTTTAGCCATTGGAGGAAATATGTTAAGAAACTATTGCATTTTGAAGGAATGCTGAAAGCAGGTTAAAGATGGTTGTTTTGAAAAAAAATAAAAAAAAACCAAGAGTATCTTTCAAAACTTCACATTTTGGGGAAAAAAATGATTTTTAGCTCAGAAGCTTTGCATCTTTTAGAATGGCTGGAATTGAGTAGAAAGCCCAAATGGGAAGACACCTTTTTATTTGCCTACCTTTAATGCTGACACCACTACAAGGCAGATGTTTTGAACAGACAAGGCGGAAAAAGCAGATGAGAAATTAAATTGTTCAGCCAAAGAACAGCAGAATTTAGGAACTATGAGTTGAGCTCTGAGTTTTCTTGAATTCTCTCAGATATTCTCCATGGATGTGATCCATCAGTAAGTAAAATTTGTACAGAGATGTCATCTTTTGCTTGTAGTTTCTCTTGAAGTTGTGCCCATCTCTTTCAAAAATGGCTGGAAGTAGTGGTCTTTCCATCATTTTGCAACTACACTTCAAGTTGTAAAATTCAACTTTTATACTGGATATTGACTTTAAACATTGCATACAAACTGCAGAGTCTGCAACACATAGCGCAGAAGCAAATCATAGAGTATTTCACACATGCTCCACCGGTTCTCAATTAAAAAGGTTCAAACCCAGTTCACTGTGCCCGTTTTAATCTGCAAAGCTGAGGTACCAAGAGTTCATTCCTTTCTTTGTGAGCCATCTAGACAGATGGAAGACAGGACACAACTTTGAATCAGAAATGGCTTACTAGAGAAATACAGAGAGTGTAACTTCTTATCACAGGAAAACAGTCAGCCTGAGCCTGGCAATCTTTGGAGCAGAACACTCCTCCTCCTCCTCCTTCTCTTGAACAAATTATGCCACAATAATGAAGGCTAGCTGTGTGACAAGAGAAGGGACATAACGGGGAGGGAGGGGAAAAGCAACTGAAAAAGAATGACTGAATCATAGAAAAGGACAATATGGTTTCTCTATCACAGAGCCTCTGCAGTTCTTAATTTCATTGTGGTGTTTTAATATGTGATGATGAAGGAGGTCTTAAACTAAACAACGTGTCCACAGGTTATCTGAACACCATAGTTCACAGCTAGGAACAGAAAATATGTACATATAGTAAAGGAGCAAGTATTTTTTTTTTTTTTTTTATTTTATTTTCTCCACTGCAAGAGTCTTTCAGTGCCTTGCTGATTCTACCAGATTTTGGCCCCATAAATTACAAGAGCTCACATTTTTATTATCTAGTGAAATAGGAGCTTTGTTCAGTTTAAAGTTTGAATTATAAAAAAAGAATTCTAGTGACCATTTGACTCACAAAGAATTGTAGTTTACTCAAGATAAATTTATGATCTTTTAGATAAATAAATAAAAATATCTTGCTGCGAACCTTAAGATATTTTTGAACCAAAGAGCAAAGAATAATAATTTATTGAATATACTTCTAAATTATATCTTGAATTATTGATGGAATATTGACCCACATAGTGTGTCTCTAATAAACAAATCCTAGCATCTACACTTACAAGTTAATACACCCTAACAATGTATTAACAGAAGAGTGGACAAAATCATAAATTCAATCTTTGTATCACTCTATATTTTATTAAAATCCATTAGATAATTTTGCCATCTACAAGGTCAAACCTAAAAGTTATTCAACATTAGTTTAGCCAGCCTGCAGTACACAGAAGAGTTGATCAAACTATCTTCAACTTTAAAAAATTTGGTCTCAAAGAATCTATCAGAATTAAGAAAAGTAATATCTTGTGGTCTTGATGGAGTTACACATACCATAAAAGTGATAAGATTGGTGAAATGAACACAGCACTGACCAACTTCGATGATTATATATTTTTAGCATAAAATCTACGAAAAAGAGTAATAAATCTATCTTTAAATTTTATACATTTTTGCTATGCTAGCAAGGAACTAAATTTTGTTTAATTTTATTGGGATATAAACATAACAGAATCACAATAACTGATTCATTAACATCTCCTACTCAGAACTTGATCTGAGCTTGCAGGGTTGCCAAATGGGGAAAAAAAAAGAGACAAAAGAAAAATCCACCTTTCACTAAGAAACACCGAAACCCCTGCAACATTCTGGTGTTAAAACTTCCTTGTTGATTTTTAAATTAACAAGATTGTTCAGGAGTCAGTGCAGAACAATAAAACAGATCACAGTATAAAGTACCGTGCAAGGGTGAAAATAACTTGCAGACACAAAAGCACTCTAATTAATGTACAATTATGAAGACATTACTGAAGAATGTGCTTTCATATCTCTGCCTCTGGAAATATTTATATAGCTTTGCATATACGTACATATATAGATATGTTTATAGCTTTATGTGTATCTCTTATTTGGAAATTTTTTATTGTATAACTTATGTATCTGACTTTATGTTATTGGCATATTAATGTATTAGGGGCATTTAATACTCTGTATTCAAATTTAACTCCATTTCCTGAGGCATGATAAAATTCTACAGTGCCAGGTCAATAGTACTCCAGAGACCTTACAGCTCAAAGAAGACGAAGACACAAATTCCAGGAGGTGAAAATGCCACAGAGAGAAGAAGGAGCTTATGAGACTTTCACATTACCAAAGAATGTAACATGGACCTAGGTGACACTGACCAGGCGTTATGCAGATGGGTTGATTCCCAAACCCAAAGTCCTTTTCTTTTCAGTTTTTGTTGTTGTTTTTCTATAATGACAATGTTCCTCACACCATGCTTTAAAGAGAGTTGATGATTGGGAAAATTCTGACAAGACACATTTACTCTAAAATTTCTCAATATAATGACATTCAAATGTGTAACAAACCTTGCTTACATTTAGAGTGCATGCAATTATGAGACAAGTTTATCTGCAATCCAGTGGTTATCTGTAAGTCCTTTCCAGCTCATCACTGCAGCTACCAAGGCTTTCTCACTGTAAAACCAGCAGTGCAAGAGGATTGTGAAAGTCTTAGGAGCCACAGACTGAAGCACACATATTTTTTTCTCCACTTTATAGCTTTCTCTCTTTGGATAGCAGTAGTGAAACTGTGTGGGTGGCCTTTTGACCACTCCACAAGACCTGACCAGTTTTATTTCTCATATTCTTTCATGGGCTGAAGTGAAATTGGTGAGATGCAGGACAATTCAGTCAGTAGTTGCTGAGCATTTAAGGTCCACAGCCATGATACAGTGTATTAGGAGCATGAATAAAGATTAAAATTACCTGTCCTTTTAGAAAAATACATAATTTCTTGTGGTTAATAGTGAAATAAAGTAAAACATCACCTGTATTACAATTTTCAACTTCTTGATCTATTTGATGAAAAACGGGGTAAAGGGTATTTCTAAATACGAAACAGCTTACAGAAAGAAATGAGGCTTCCTAGCCCTTGTGAAATTTGTTTACCGCCTACATCTCCAGCAATAAACCAGACACTAAATTTTGTGTTCACAGGGACAGAAGTTATACTCCTTATTCAAAAATTCTGTCACTACGATTCAGCTTGTTTGATGTATGCGTTAATTATGAAAGCCATTAGAAAACACAATCTGTAATTACGGTTTATACTTCAGTCAAACCAATCAGGTGTTTCCATACGTTTTTCTATTCAATAAAATTCTAAGACTAAATTAATTTTTATTAGCATAAAACCCATCTCTTTTCCTGTGGTTTACACTGCTCTTATGGAAAGCGTTCTGAAGATTATGTTATTTCTAGTTAAATGGAGTAAATGAGATAGAATTAAGCATTTATGTGGGGTAGAAAAATAGTGCCATAACACAAAAAGGAGTATACAATCCAAAGTAAGGACAATTCATTTGTATAATTTATAATTCTCCAAAATATTTTGTTATAGTCTTTGAGCATCCTGAGAGTTCTTCATCAGAAACACACAATAAAATAATCAGTGGGTTTTATCAAATTATTAAAGTTTATTATATACTGAAATATTTTACTCAACTGGAGAAAAAGATATAAAAAAATTTAAGACTCATTCCTAAGATTTGAAAACCGAATGTGAATAGCAAAAAAAAAAACCCAAAAAGTAATTAAAAATTAAATTAAAATGGCAATTTTCAATTCTAACATAATGAATTCATGCTTCCCTAAGCATTGGTTCTGTAGGAAAGACTGGAAGAGGATCTTATTTACCTTTATGACACTTCACAGAAGCTGTCACATAATGAGATCTCAGCTTTATGGTTTTAGTGTTTGGTCAACTAGAGACTGAACTTTACAGATCTGCTGGTTTATCACTGTGGTGTTTTCTCAGTGTTTAAGAGAGCATTCTCTGTCTTTAAAGACTCAAATAAATGATGTGCTTCACCACGAAATCTCACTGACATTCACTGCAGGAGGCAAAGTACATAGATAAAATATTCCTACACAAATAGCAAAACACATAATCATCCCAAAGATCATCTTATGTATATGCTGCAATTTTTTAGAGGTTCTCAGGCACAAGCCTAAATGCCCATTTCTCCCCCAGTAGTAGCTTTTCCCCTTGGAACTATTATCCATAATTTTTTAAAAAAAGCATCCATCATCTCAAAAAGCATAAGATAAAAAAGGTGACAAATGTAATATAAATCTCTGTTTAATATTTCACTCATATAAGTGTATGCACAAACACACACAGGGGGTTTGGCCAAACTGTGTGTAATACATTTCTTCAGGATCAAACAGATGTTTCTATAATAACTCTCTGATTTTCTGATCCTCAGGGCTGCCTGAGCACTGCATTGCTCCTGCTGAAGTTAAAGTAATTTATGACACTCGGGATCACAGTAGTTGTTCTACTTTGCTATAAGAATCTATATAAATGGAACGGATGGTGGTGGTAGTATAGGAAATGTACTCAGTTGTCTTCTTTTCACAATTTCAAGTCCTCTGTGATGTGATACTATTTAACCTGATATTATTAACCTCATTTAACCTAGGACAAATTCTGTCTTGTTGAGAAGCACAGAAATAGGAATTAATTATACTTAATTTTTTATGAATGTTAGTTCCCTAAAGCTAACATTTATCTCAGTCTCATTCAGATAACTGAAAAAGTCGTCACTTCTTACTTTGAGAGTGATGCAAATTATTTATAGTAATATTTAAAACAGACAAATTATAATAGTACTTGTTCTAAAGAAAATAAATCACTAAACCAATAAAATATTGAGGCCTGTCCAAGGCATTCCTAAAGAAGGGCATTTTGCAGTTAAATTTCTCCAGCAACCTTCTACAGTAAAGCTCAATGCTACATAAATCAGAATAAATCGCTTGGATATAAAGAGGAACGGTGTGATATATAGTAACTAGTAAAATTATTTGTAAAGAGACACATCTGGAAAAATGTCATCTGCATGTTTTCTTTTAAATAATGCAGAATTTTTACATCACGAAGACAAATAAAGACTTACACTCTCAGTCAGAGTTCTTAGACCCATGATCTCTGTCAACCTCTTCATTTTGTAATAACAAAGTGATTTTCAATTGGAAGTGAACAGTGTTCCTTCACCTTGATTTAAGGAATGTGACAAAATCAGAAAACTCAGAAGGTTCTCCAGGGTTTTAAAGTAAACAGTCTGATTCATAGCTTTTGAGGCTATCCACAGCAACTTATTCCCATAACTGCCATAATTTTACACATT
The DNA here is from genome assembly GCF_000691845.1 of Merops nubicus. Lineage (NCBI taxonomy): Eukaryota > Metazoa > Chordata > Aves > Coraciiformes > Meropidae > Merops > Merops nubicus. The sequence continues at coordinate 184,861 of NW_008623886.1, forward strand.
TATATAGTGTTGGGGTGGGAGAGTCTTCTGAGGTATTCACTACTCTACAAATGTGGCTAACTCTCACTGTAATTTCCTGATGTATTTTAAAAGTTAAATTCTTGACAACAGAGTTAAACCAAAAAGGAGGGTTTCAGAAATCCTGGACTGCAGAAATAGGATTCAAATAACTGTATTTTTATTTCTGGCTGCTGAAATCGAGATAAATTAAACCCTCTATCCAAATAAAAACTGGTTAAATCCCTCCTAAGGTATTGTTCTCATAGGGAGTGTGGAAGGAAAATAATTCTTTTATAAATGTTTTTATTTTTGTTGTTGGCTTTTCTATGGGAGGAGGCTGATTTCATGTTAGTATTGTAATTACCAAGGCATAGGCCTTTAAAGAAGGTCCATTCCTACACATCTGGCAACAATTAATTACTGCTTCAGGCATAGAAAACTGAATATTGCAAATTGCTTCATGTGATTACAAACCAGAGACAAGAATTTAATCCTGTCTATAGAATAAATAACAGGAGTCATCAGAGCTGGAAGTTACTCAAACACAGAAGTTCAAAAAAAAACACTGCATCATTTTATTCTTTATATCCAATTAGTTGACTAGCTACTGCCAGGTAACTCAGTTTTAAATTTAATAAGATACAAAGATAAGGCAGTTTCTGCCTCGACGTTGCTAGTCCAGATCAGTTTTGTACTTTCCATATAGATTTAATTTTAGTGAGCAAAAGCTGCCTATGTCTCTAAAAGCGTTCTGAAGCTTGATGCCTATTTCAAAGCAAAAATAACCTTCCCCCAAAACACACCCACCTACTTTGCAGATGGAGAAAGGCACAGGTTACAACACAGGAGATTATTACTGCTGAGGCTGTGGCTATTTCTCTGTGTGGACAGATATGAACCTATGCAAGCAACTGCTGTATGACCTGTTTTCACACAGATGTCCCCAGCGATAATGGATTGTCCAGCAGATCCTTGGACAAGGCACAAATATGTACCACAAATCCCCTGCTCTTCTATCATGCTGACATCTGAAGCACCCAGCAGAGAAAAAGAGAAAGTGCCTTGTAAACAAATTACTGCTTCATTTATTATCTGGGAAAAAAATGTAATAGAAGAGAGAAGGAAAGAAATATTTGGTAGTATTTAGGGGCCAGCTGTTGCACCAGGCTTGGCAGATGCTGAGTGAGATATAGAGCAAGAGCTCAGTTCTTGCACAACGGTTACTTCCCTCATGCTGTTTTTAGTCTTCTATGAAAACACTGAGTGGAGAGGGAAGCAGAGTGTTAAATACAACCTGAGTCATGACTTTCCAAAGGGATAGGGATTAAGGGAATTATGAGAAGTGCTCTTTGGTGCTCACCGCTCTGGTGTTTCCTGGTGCTTGTATCCCCAGGGGAATAGTTGGTAGGTGTACCTTGGAGGGTAGATGGGGGTTCAGACTTCAGCAAGCTGGGCATGGATGGAGGTATAGCACTGCAGCTGCCTGGACACACAAAAATACCCTTATAAAACTGAGCAGATAATCTGTACAGAACCAGGCCATGGGCAGTCAAAAGCATCCTCAGTCAGGCCTTTTCCTCCAGGTCCTGATTTAGGTTCCAACACGCACATCCAAATGCTGATTTCACATTCACCATGTCTACTCTTAAACTGCTGATTCTTTTGGGCAGAGATTTGAATTCATATTTTAGAGCTGTGCAAGACCTTGTGTGCCGTCCATAAGGTGGCATACAGATGTGTTCTCAAAATAAATATGGAAAAAGACTATTTATAAAGTTCCCAAACTCTCTAAGAGAGCAGTGCAAATATTTTAAGTACTATTAAAGCTCACATGGAGATGGGCCAAGCCATGTGAAGCATTTCTTTGTGCCTTATGCAAAAGAACCAATTTACATCAGGAAAACAGCCCAAAAGATTGAATCAGGAAAACGTTGCTTGTGGGGCAGGAGACTGCTCCTGTCTCAACTTTCTCTTTGATGCCTCCGCTGTTCTGAAAACACACAATATTAAAATTGTGCAAAATCACACCCAATGTGAGATATTTGCTGGCAGTTCTGCAGAAATAACTGCTGTCCTTGTAATCAGGGAAGTCTACCGAGTTCAAACACCCATTTATCATACCATTAAGTGTGTGTCCAATTTCATAAAGAGGAAAGCAGCCTTATGAGGGGAACTCGCTGCTGAATTAAAGCTCAAACTGTTGTCCGTTGTTCATTTGCTACAGTACATAGGTTCCCGGTGACATTCAGCTAATGAATTTTCTTGATGATTAACTACCCGTTATATGTGGTTATTGTAATGGAAACATATTAGCTCCTGTTACAAGTGAGGTGGTTGTTTCATTACTACAAGTAAGCCACTTTTGTCTTTTTTTTTCCTCCTCCTATTCCTTTTTTGTTCATGAAGTCAAAGCAAAGCTTGGGAAAATATCATTAAAATGCAACAATTTGTTGAAAAGAAAACACTGCTCTGCTGAGCAATAAAATGTATTTAGATGCAGCTTTTTCATTAGCTGTTGAATTAGAAGAAAAGTGAAATGCAGACATGGATATAAACTAGCTCCTATTTGGAGGGTTTTTCATTTATTTTCATTATAGTTGTAATTATACAGGGCATGATCCAGAAGCGAATCACAAAGAAAAAATAAAATAAAAAGACTATGTACACTTTGTAGGCATATTGCTCTGAGTACAGGTCTTGTAATTAACTGTGGATGTTCTCTTTCTTTTTCTTAGACCATTTTCAATGCAGCTCACAGTCTGAGAGTGCTCTGCTGTTGCTTAAACTGCACTGACATCTTGTGGCACGGAATTAGTAAGATCCTAAAAATAAGCTCATAAACCTTCATAAAATATGAGTTAACTTGTTTGCCTTCATGCAAGTGCTGCCCTCTTTAACTCTGGAGCTGGATACTGTTTATTTGCTTGCAATTAGAGGTGGTCTGTGCTATGTACATAGGACAGTTTAGTGCATAAACACCATAGTGTATGTATAAAAAATGTATTTACCATTGTAAGTGTAGGTATTAACTTAAGAAGTTCTTTACAGCTTTGTGCCACTACTCAGGAGCAGTCACTGGGGCAGTGAAGCTGCTTTCAGGTTGGAGTTAATCTGACAAAAACTACCTAAAATTTCGAGATTTTGGCCTGTATACCTTGATATATGTGAAGCCTGTTGACTAAAAACTCATGTGGGTGAGCATGACCACTCACACTCTCTAACA
>NW_008623886.1:188114-204826 GCF_000691845.1 Merops nubicus
ACCAAGAAAGAATATCTAATTTCCTAGCTGGTGTTTCATTACCTTGGCAGCAGCAAAACATTTAGAATAACTTTAAGCCTTTCCATCACTGAAAATGAAGACAAGATACTGGCAGCTATCATCAGCTGAATAAAGATTTCCTAGTGGAAGTCCACTTACAGAATAGAGTATTCAGCAGCAAATTAATTTCCTGAATATAGTAAATTCCAAATGAATATATTTTTCATCTCTTCAAAAGGCAAAGAAATAATTTGTGATGGGCTATTGGAGGTAAAGTGAAAAGCAAACTACAGCTATGCAAAAAGGAGGTTTCAAGGGAGACAGTTGCAGTGACTTTTTGTCTGTCATCATATCGTTCTCTCACTGATTTGCTCCTAAATCCTGTGAGTATTATCAGAGGTTATATACTTATATCAAAGGAAACCACATCTCCCTAGGAAACCACAAGAAACTAAGCACACAATTAAGATGAAGCAGAGTTTCCATCACATTTCTGTTTATGTTATCCATTGCTGCAGCATCTGAAAATATCTTGTAATTTTTTGTTTATTTTTTTTAGCTGCGCAAGAGCCTTTTGAGACAGAAACATTTTTATACTTATTTTTAAAATAGGGAATTAAGCAAAGAAAGATTAAGTTGATTGTCTAACATAAGGGAAAAAGAATGTAAGGAAAAAGGATGAGAAAAAAATCATGTGAAGTGAGGAATTTAAGTGAAGGTGAACTAGATAGTGTCTGAACTAGCTGGTATATTGTTGTCCAGCTCTCTTTTCCTCTCATTGATTTTTCATGTAAGCTATCTAATATATCTGATCAAGTGGCATGTTTTGTAGGGTTTGCATAGGTGCTGAAATCTAGCATCAAAAGGAATTCTACAGAGAAACTAAGGGAAAAAAATACCAATTGATTATTTCTGCATCGGTCTTTTCCTCACTTGGCCATATAACATACTTATACTCAGAAAAGGAGAGTAGTCCAGTTACTTTCTTGATTTTTGCCATGCTCCATTTTTAGGCTTGATTGGCTTTTTTGCTTCCATATTCCAAGCAGAGTAGCATCAAAGCATGCCTAAGCATTACAGAGAGCCAGATTAATGTGACCTGTGCTATTTAGTTCAGGATGAACAATTTTCTGATACAGCTCACCCAAAAGTTGATAAAGTATATCTATGATTGCATGAGAATGCAGCATTGTTGGAATATGTCTTATGAAAAAAGATCTTCTATTAAGTAAAAATCCTCTAGGCTACTAAGTTCTCCTTCCCCAAGGATGAAAACAGGAAAATTCTATACATATCCTGGGCAATATTTCAACAATGAAATATCTAAATGGCGATAATTTTAATGTATTGATGTGTTGATTTCCAGAAGCCTGACACTGTCAGAGTCTTGCCCCAAGACACTATTATATTACTTCTTGATTTCTCCTCCAACATTTTCATTCATTTCTGCCACTAAATTTTGTTCTATTAGTTTTAATTCACCTCTGTCTTCCACTTAACTCACCAATGATAAGAAACACTATATAATCTACTTTAACAGATTTAACTAAGGTATAGTTAAAGTATAGCAAAGTATAGTATATACAGTATAGCAGTTTTGTGGGTATCACCTTGACTTCATGATGATGTTTAGAAGAATGAGCAGGCTGCTAAGAAAAGCTGTGAGATCTCCATCCCAGGAGGTCTTCAAAACCTGCCTGTATAATGCTGTAAGTAACCTGGTCCAAATTCAGTGTTGAGTTTGTTTTGAGTGGGATGTTGAAACAGATTTCCCAAGATCCATTCCAAACTGATTAACTCTGTGATTCTATAAATATGGAAATTCTTTACTTACTTTTCACTAATCACTTGAAAGATTTATTACACAATAGAATTCAGTATCCACATTCATAACTGCTTGTTGGCTTGGTTAAAGAGAAATATATTAAATTATTATAGAAAAGCCAACATATTGAAAAAAAATCACTGATGCTTTTACTATTCACCAAAGTAACTACACATTTCAGCACTGATTTTGTATCAAATAACAAGTTTTCAGACAGTTGGGCCTCTCTGGAAAGTAAAGCCTTCTAATGGTGGCTTAAATTACTGGCAAGTTTAGAATGCTTAAGGAGATAGAGGCAGCTGTTTACTTTGATTATGGTTTGAGTTTTTGGGGGTTTTTTGTTTGTTTGTTCATTTTTCATGAGTGATGTGATCATATTCTAACAATTATCTTAAGAAATTATAAAAATCAGAGAAAATGAATTCATTTGGACCTTCGCTATCTCTTCTTGTAGAAATATAGAAGTAACCAGGCTATATAAGCAGGGGTGGTACGTTAACTACAAAGATACTAATGCAGAATATATTTCAAGGGACTGTGGTTTATTTATAGAGTTTTCTAACTGAAAAGATCCCTTTTGCAAGAAAAGAGCTGCCAAAAGCCCAGAAGGAAGGTTGATTTTACATTGCAAAGCAACCCTAACCAACTTATTTAAGTTCATCCTGGGTCTTGGAAGCTTGCATGCAGCAATGTGTTTGACGTAGGGAAAAAATTTAAATCTGAGTTGAGAGGAATTCTCATCTACTTCAGACTTCCTCTGAGGTCTTTAATTTGTGGACTATCTATTATCCATTTGTATTTCATGCTGAGTGAAATTTTTAAATATTTCTGACTTTCACTACAAATACCTGTGGAGTGTACTTATTTAAATTTATGTTGGGTAATTGTTAGAGGTACCACTTCTCTGCACAGACTGACTTCTCTTTTGTGCTAATTTAATATAATCACAAAACAATTCCTATGAGTTACTTAAAGCACCTTTAATTCAGTGCCTCCAAATTGACCACAACATAAGACATTCTATTTTCAAAGTAAGAGATTAAATCAGGTTATTAGATAGATTATATATTTACCATATACCTTTACTGCATTTTAAAAACATGAATGGCATCAATGTTTCTATTTGCTTCTACTAAAGAGTTTTAACTGCTGTTATAAAGATATTTCTAAGAAATTTAAAGAAAGCCAATGTATGCTCATAAACTGAAAGGACATGTATTATTGTTTCAGTTTACTCCAATTAATACACTATTTCAGGTTTACAGTTAACATAAACTAATTTGTTTATGTAAAAAATTTTTGTGTTAGGAATACAGATATCAGTATTTTTTAGAGACATAGTTTTAATAGTTTTTGTGGTTTTCCCAAAGCATCAATTTGATTCGCATTCCACTCAATCAAAAACTGATTCACTTTGGAATGAAAGCTACAGATATTTGCAGTTGAGTTTAATTCATTACTATATCAAAGATTTGAACTTCCAGAGATCTGATATCCTGAGTAAATGGTTCAAACATTTACAGTAATGTGTCCCTGGAGAGACCCTTCAGAACAAACTTTTTAAAAAAATGTTTTGTTTTCTCAGTGTGCCACAGCCGAGCTTGCTGAACTACTGCCTATTGATTCTGTGGAAATCTCCCTCAGCACATTTGAAAAAAAAATAAGTTTTTTTTTTTTTATGAATGAGAAAAAATATTCCAACAAAAATTATATTTCGGAAGATATTGGCTCAAAAGGAAAGAGAAAGTACAAGAAAAATAATACAGAAAAACATAGATTTTTACTGTATTGATTCTCATATTTGTCTTATCAGAATGGACACATTACTTCCATCAGATTAAAAGACAACTTCTTAGAACTTGGGAGGAATTCAAGGAACTTGGTTTAAATAGACTGGTTTTTTAAGGCATGCATATTTCTTGCCCATTATGATATCTTAGAGACAGAAGTATAATTTCATCTGCTTCCTTTCCCATAAAGAACAATATTTTCCCTTGACATTCGTGTTTCCCAAATTAAAGTATTCTGTGTTAGAAAATGTTTTTAAGTGCCACTTCTAAATCAAAGGAACTTTTACAATTACTAAATTTCATCAATTTGCTAATGTTTTGGCTACATCATCTGCCCTTTGTAATTATAAAATGCAGTGGACTGGGAGGTTGTTTTGAGATTAGTTGATAGTACAGAAACTTTTAGTTAATGAGGGTTTTGGAGCGGGTTTTTTTTTTTTGCTTCAGATTTTTGGTGGGTTTTGGTTGTTGGTGTTTTCTTGAGATATTAGGACAGTTTCTCAAAATATTAGAGTCTGCAAGAGTCAGCCATGCAATTTCACACAGGTAATGGCAGTAGGCATCAGCCAAGCAAGAATTCAATTTGTAAAAGCCTTCACTTTATTACACCACTCTAGAAGGATGCTCTATGTAGTAACTACATGAGCCATTCATAATAAATGACCCTGAGGGAAAAGTGATTAATCATATTTGCAGTTGTTATTTTAGCAAGGTGAAGCACATTCCAGTAGAAGAAGATTGCTTTACTGATACATATTTAGAGGCATGAATTTAGCGGCCAAAGTAGACTGGCATAAAACGTAGAGGTATGCAATTTATTTCAAGAAACTTCTCTGTTAAAGGAAGGCTGTGGAGAGTTCTTTTTAAAACACAGTCAAATGAGCATTTGGAAAGAGTAATCTCTTCTGGCAAATACATGGACTGGTCATATGGTTGATATATGCAACAAGCGTAGGATCACACTAAACAGATGGCACACAAAACACTTCCTTTTTTGCTCTACTTCCCAAAGGAGAAAACAACTGACATGCAAGATATGCCATGACATATTGTCACGGTCTGCTCTGCATTTAACTGTAGCACTTCATAATCCCGTTTTCTTGAAATGGGATATTATAAAACAGACTTGGTCTCAAAGGTCTCCTCACCAAAGTTTCTTAGTTTTCTGTTTGTTTTCTGCCTTCTTATACCAACTTAGTAATTTAGGCCAAAGTTTGTACTGATGATAACTCAGCTATCAGCAGACACTTCATGAGCATCATGGTTATTCCTTCCCAGCAGCCTTTTGTGATGGTTCACCACTCATGCCATGTAGTGGAAACATAACACGAGACACAAATCTATTTGTATATTTAATTCTATGTAATTAGTGATATATATATAATGCTTGCAACCAGGCCTTCTATTACATATAGTCAGTAGAACTGTTTAGAGTGAAATCTGAGCGCCATGACAGTCAACTTGTGCTATCAGCTGCAATGGGAACTGGTTTTCCTCCTAGTATTTCTGGAAATATAGAGGAAGTGGATCAGGGGAAAGAGGGTTGATTTTGTTTCTAACCCAGCATAAGCACAATGAATGACTAAGTAATATTCATGGGCTCTAATACTCCATGATAATTTAACCTCTACAGCAAATGGGTTTAATCTTCTGGTGAGATGAGTTTCTCCCAAAGTTCCCATGAGCTTCTAAGAGAAACCACATGCTGATTTTCCCTTCCCAGGGCTATGGAATATCATTTAAGATGCCTGAGTGTCTAAGATAATACTCTGAATATGAGCCACTTATCATATAGATTTTTAAAAGTATCTCACAAGCATTTTTCAACAATTGTTCCACTGGTTTATTTAACAATTGAACAGTTTATACACTTTTTTCAAAAAGAAAATATTGTAGTCCTCCTCATTTCTATTTACTTACTATCAAGCATTTCTCTCCATGTAGGTTCTGCCCTGAGATACTATATTTCACTGCTGCCTATTAGAGACCTTCATCTATATTTCTACCTCACTGGAACATGGTGTGTTCATTATTTATAACTTATGCTTGTCTTACTGCATTATGGTATTATTATTATTATTAATCCCTTCATCATGTAACAGTAATATGTGATTCATCAAACTCCTCTGTTACCAGACTCTAATTGTTACTCCCTTAAGGGCTCCCTTTTACCTCTGATAAAAATCCTGCATTAAATTTTCTTCTAGAAAGATCCTTTAAGTCATTAATTTGACTAAACAGTGCTACAAATGACCAATGAAAAGATTTTTCTGTTTTAATCCCAGTCATTAATCCATTATCTGTAAGTAGGCAACTTTTCTATTTTAAGTCTGCTTAAAGTGTTACAAATACACAATATGAGAATGGACTGGATTTTTTTTTTTTTTTTCTTTGCATTAAAGGACTTCTGAATCGACAATGAGAACATTTGTTGAATTTTTAACTTTGTAATTTCAGTGAAAGGGACAGATTTGTTTTGGATGAAGACACCAGTAAGAGGATTTCCAGATACTGCCTACCCAATCTTAGCATGCTATTTATTGTGTCTCTGAAGTGTTTTGGTTTTTTTCCCCCAATTAAAAATGGAGACAGAAATTGCTTTTTTTTGCCCAATTTTTTTCTGATTTTTCGGTTTAGACTAGGTCTTTGTGAGTAGGAACTCATTATTACATCTGATATTTTAAGCCTCTTATATCCACTGGGGCCCTTACAGATTTTTTTTTTTTTAATATAAATATATAATTTTGATAATACAAAACCAGAAAGAAAATGCATCATCATTTAAAATTCAACACAGGACAGTGAAATTGGTGCAGTTTTATTATTATCTGGCTAGTGCCCATAGAAATTCTTGATTAATACAAATTAATAGAATTTATAATCTTGGATGCCTTTCTTACTTTCAAAGCAAAGTCAATATAACTAAAGAATAAATTTTAATAATTTTACAAATGATAGATATTGAGAGTCATTAGAAACAAGGTTAAGACATGGCTAAAAAATATCAATATTGCTGTTTAAGGATCAAGTTCAAACTTCATGCCTTTGCTTTCAAGGTCCTGAAGAGGTTATTCAGCTTATTAAAGAGAAAGCTGAAAAGTGACCTAGTCATGTTGTTGAAGTACATTAATAATTATACCTATTTTGGGGAAGTTCCACTTGACAAATGCCTAACAAAACCATTCCTGAAAATGGAAGCTGGAAAATTAAAATTTGAGGTATTTTACTGCAATAAAGTAAAGTTTCGGAGAATGACAGAATTAAAATACCTAACATTCAGCCAAGATAGCTTAAGAGAGAGGCCTAACCATCCTATTATTTTCTAAAAAGTAATCAAAGGCAAATGCTGTACTCAGCTTCAAAAAAGACTGAAAAGACAGAGCAGGGAACCACAAACTGGTCAACCTCACCTCAGTCCCTGGGAAAACCATGGAAGCTAGTCCCCCTGGAACACATTTTGGTGTACAAGAAGGTGATCAGGAGCAGTCAACACAGATTTACCAAAGATAACTCACAGCTGATGCAACTGATGGCTTTCTAAGACAAAAATGGCTGACTCTCTGGATGATTAGAGAATAGTGGCTGTCATTTACTGTTTTCAACAGGGTTTTTGGTCCTGTCTCCCTCTTGGGAGGCTTTCAAGTCTCTTTCTGAGCAATCTGGTTTGAATTCAGGATTGACCATTCTTTGAAGAGATTGGACCAGAGACCTCCTGAGCTCCCTTCCAGCCTAAGCTATCCTGTGATCCTCAGAAGGATCTTGTTCCACAAGTGAACTGAGATCTAACATGAACCACCTTTCTCCAGCGCCTGTAAAGATAGTCACTACGGTCTTAATTTAAAGTAGTTCAATGTAGTGCCTAAAATTATGTAGGGTGTACCCAGGCAAATTGAGATGATGTAGTTACCATTGTCTGGTGTCCCTAACAATGGTTTGGAGTACGTTATGCTTTTTTCCAGCTACTAGTAAATTTTCTGTACTTTATGAGGGGTAAAGGTCAAGCTAAACCATAATGAATGCTCATTCTGGACTTTGTAATTCAAACTCTTTTTGTGCATGGCTACCTATAAATGAGGATTCCTGCATTACTTCTAAAACATTGATGCTACTTGTAGATCTGTTCTAGTTCAAGTCTCACAAGGTGGAGAATGACCACAAGGGAAGACTTAAAAGTAGGTCATTGGAAGAAAATGATCTTTCCTAGATTTCTTTCCATATTAGGAGTATAACACTGCATACTGAACAATTTTAAGCACAGATAAAATAAACAGATTATTACCTGAATTACATTTTCCAACGTATTGTTGGTCTTTTAAACAGACATGAAAGAAGTTATAAAGAAAAAAAAAAAAAAAAACAAAACAAAAACAACAAAACTAAACACACCAATCTTATAATTACAATGTCTTGAAGGTCTATAATTTGTTTAGATTTTTCTTTCATAGCACATGACAATCATATCAAATTAAGATTTGTCATCACAAACACTGTATGAGCTGCACCACAATTACCTTGTTACATGAGCATCACAAGGCTTGTTGGTGCCTTAGGCAAGAATTCATCATCTTCTATCATTGTGCATTATCATAAATTATATTCATTAACCGTGTATGAATAATGGTGTTTTGTGATGACAAAAGACACAGACGATATTACATTTTATTTAAAACCTTATTGTGTGGAAACCTACCTCCTGCTGGACATTCAAACCCTAATGAATGATTAGAATTGGTTTATTTCTCAGTGTATAGTTGTTCCTAAGTCTGACGCCTCTTTTACAAGTCCTACACCAATGTATTAGACACAAGTAATGAAAAGTCCTGGTCACACAACTGAAAGTGAAGCAGCATGAAAGGCAGCAGTAGCTGGGATAGGACTCAGGAGTTTTGAACATTTTCTTCTAGTCTCTATTCTATTAATCTCAGACAAGTCATTTTGTCTTTGTGTTCCCACTGGCCCTCCCCTCTGGAGAATGAGCTAGTTAATGAGATATTTGGACCCTAAATTCAGATGCGACTTCTGTAATACAATATCATACACTCTTGATTTGCAGTTTCCTAAACGACAACCTGCTGAGGGGGAAAAAAAAATAAAGAAAAAGAAAACCACCCACCCAACCAAATAACCCCTCCATCCAAGAAAAAAACAAACAAACAAACACACAAACACAAACACCTCAGGAAACAAACACAATTTCCAAGCATTAATGACTTATTTCTTACAAAGGTTTATGTCTCATTTTGGTATTTCAGATACATTGAACAACAGCAAGACAGATGAGACAAAAGCTGTGCATTTTTTCTGGAACTCAGTGTACATACTGGGTTCTGAATACAGAACTGCAGCTTGATTTTTAATGTTCTTTGTATTGTTTTCCCAGTATAATGTTAAATTGCCACCTCAGAATGAATACATGCATAGCAAACAGTAGAGTTTACTTAGTTGTTTCATAGAATATTATTGGACTAGATTCTTGCTTATAAATATGGCATTATTACTCATATTTACATTTTAAGTTATTTACTAGAAAGAAAGAAATTTATAAACACATTGACCAACTTTTTTTTTCAAAAAATGTATTCCGGACAGCTCTCAGTCATCCAGACTGATAGCCAGATAAATTTTCTAATTTCACAATATTTAGAGAGGCCAGACTTATCTCTAAAAATCCTAACTGACAGGATTATTCAGGTTGTCTAGAAAAGCAGCAAATATAGGGGGACAACATTTACAAATACAGAGAAAATATAATTTGGATTTCCAGATCATTTACCTCAAATGACATATCAATTATCCACCTTGTCAAACAGAGGTGCAAAGGATCTATCTTGGACTCTTTCTGATGACTTCAGTCCTGGTAAACTGGAACAGAGCCACTATCCCAGAGACTCTGCCCCCAAAACTGACTGTGAGGTTTTAGTAGACTATAATGTTATCCAGATAGGGTTTGTATCTATACATCAACTATCCTTGGTTCTTTAAAATTAATGGAAATAAGGACACCAGATAAAGTGATACTGCCTCTTTTCCAAAGTACATCGTTCCCCTTTGCACTGTAAACACTATTTGATATATATTGATTGATAGACTTGTTTGTTGTTGCTTTCCACTCATAAGACTCAGCATTCATCAGCTGCACCTTGCAGTTTCTAGGTTAGACACCGCTAACATCTATACTTCTTTTCAGTACTGTTTGTGGATGTGACAAAGATGTAGCAGGATACAAAATCTATTTCCACTGCTAACACAGTTTTACAAATGTACACAGAGAACTGAACTTGTTTCTTCTGATTTACCACTGATTTATTACACTATTTTCCTACTTGAATGTAGGAAAACAGCAACAGCTTTGCAAAGTCATGTGTCATAACATTGACTTGATCCTTCTTTAATGTTGCTTTTCTTAAAAGGTTAAACTAATATGTTTCATTATCATCCCTCACGTAGTTTGGATGACCTAGGATCCCTGTCCACAGATTCTTCCAGATGTATCAGAGGAACATCTCATCCCCTTTATAAATAAAATCTCTGCATATATATCTTATTTTAAGAAACAGCATTTCTTCCTTGCAAAAATATTTTAAAGCTGGCTGTGATAATTATTGTGATATCTCTATAGACTATAGAGAAACAGAGTAGAATTTACTGCATTTATAAAATGGTGGAGTCAGATTCCACACAGGGATGCACAGTGAAAGGGCAGGAGGCAATGTTGACAAGTTGAAACAAGAGAAATCTCAACTAGCTGTAAGGAAAAACTTGTTCACAATGATGAAACTCTGGAAAAGGTTGTCCAGGTCAGATGTGATATCTCCATCCCTGAAGATATTCAAAAATCACCTAGACAAGACACTGAGCAAAGAGATCTGTTTTTGAAGTTAGTCCTGAGCTGAGCATAGTTTTGGAACAGATGACTTCCAGAAGTTCTTACCCACCTAATGTTTTGAACTCAGATGGCTGAGTTTCTGTTTACTCGTCTGGGAATTGCCTACCCTAAAATTTTAATATTTTGAACTTTTAGTACTGAACTACTCAAAGATTTTACTGAAGAGAAAAACAAATTAACAACTGATTGCCAAATGTTAGTGATAGATGGAGATGTAGAATATACTTTAGTGGATGAAACTAAGTTAAAAAAAAACCCATAAAGCTAGACATGAGTGATCCAAGGTTAATACTAGAACTCATCATGATCACAAAAATAATTCCTTGTTTCTGAAAAATATCACAGGTTACAAAAGTCCTAAGTCCCCCAGTAAAATAGTTTCAAAACTTAATGTTTTCTTGTTATGCAAATATTTCTGTTCATTTTAAGTGAAATGCTATCAGTGATGTATGAAAATCTTTAACCTTACTCTTTTCAGCTTACATATAATGAGTTGCTCTAGTATGATATTCAGAACTGCTTTGCAGAGGTTAACCCATCTAAATAAAAGTCACTAACCCTTCACACAAAACAAGCAGATAAATATAATTATCCAATACAATCCATTTTATAACAAAATGCAACTTTCTGTTCCAAGATGAACTTACAAATGCCTTAAACACCATGTACAGAGCTTATAATGTTCAAACAGAAACTAAAAGAAACCAAAAGAGTTATGAATTTACTGATATGATTAAAACCAGCAGTTCACCATGTCATGTTTATGAGCAGTTCTAACAGAATGAAGTACTCAGAATTGACCTGTTTGTCTGAGGTGTCAGTGAGGAGGGAGAGACAACTCCATTGAGCAATTCACTTCAGAGGTGGAATGAATTGCTCCCTGAAAATAACTCTAACCCCACTAGCTAAGAAAAGAGCTTACCCCTCACTTAGGATTTCTGTGTTAGCTGGAATGAATCCAGGCTTAACAACATACGGAAAAGCATTATTCTACTTTGAGAGCTGAAATGAGCAGAACAAGCACAAAGCTACTCCGTAAACATAAATGTGATAAAAGCTGAAATCATTACCTTGTTAGACAAAAATTGTTGGCAAGACCCCTGCCACATTATTTACCAAAATTATAACATTAAAACTACTTGAGTGAAGTTATAACAGAAACATGTGACACACCAAGGGCTAGAACCTGGACACAGCCATTTATCTGAGTCCATACTCATGGGTACATCTCCATCAATAAATGCAATGGATCAGGGCCATCCTCCACTACGGAGGTCAAGCCCTGCAGCACAATTCCCCACGCAGCTGAATTTTTGCTTCAATAATATTAGTAAAATTTAATAAGTAGGATGATTTCTACCATACTGACAGCTGAGAGCAGGCTGTGGTTTGTGATATTCTTCAGACCATGGCGGGAATTTGTTGGGAGTGCACAAAATACAACAAAGCATATGACACTGGCTCAGGCCCTTTCTAATCTAATTTGACAGCAAGTGTTCAGCAGAGGTTGTAGAACAGGGATGATACTCTGCCACAGATTTCTCTATAGGATGCTGGATGAAATCAAGGTTAAAGGAGATGATCTGTGGCACCTAGCGCTGGACACCTCCCTAATCAGGTCCTAGTTGTTCAACTAGGTAGAAAGATTAAGGCTTAGTGTCCTTATACAAACACCACTTTTTCAAAGGAACTTTCTTATTCTGGTTTTGGCAACATTTTCTGTTCCTTCCTAAAGTCTTTTGTAACTTGTTTTCCAGGGGAATAACTTCCTTATGTACAGGTACTGCAGCTGCACTGGGACACAGTACTTGCCTATAAAGTGGAGGTGAACACAGTATAGGGTGGGGAGGCAGAGACCAAGCCAATAACTCTATATTATTCATTGCTTGATTTGATTTCAGGTCAGTGGTATGATTTTCCCAAAATGAACTGTGACATTTCCTACAGCTGCCTCCTTGGCATATAAAATAAGATTCTGCTAACCTGGGAGTGCCACGAGGGAAAATGTTTCCTAGCTCTAGCTCTGTACACAATGTAAGAAAAAAAAATACTCAATTCAACTATGTGATACAGTTCAATCATAATAATTCCCTTTCAGGAAAACAGAAAGAACAATACATTTAAAAATGAATGGTGAGGACCCATTTTTGTTATCATTCAACAATTTGCTATAAACACAATCCTTTCTCAATATGAGTTTAAGACTGCAATCTTGTTTTGTACAGATGCTGAAATTTATAGGAAAAAAGGTTAAACCCAGCATCCTCCTGATGGAATTTCTGTATGTGTTGTAATAGAGCCACCTGTGTTACTTTCCTTTTCACTTTATTTTTTAACATGCATATAATTTTATTCCTTTGCAAGTCAACCTTTGATTTGGTTGACTACCTTCATCAATCATTTCACTAATGAAAAAGATATAAAACCAGGAATAAACCAAGAAATTAAAGGTTTCTTAACTGAGGCAAATTCATAGAAGTAGACCTGGCTTGTGTATAGCACGTTACACCTGCTTTGTTTCTCTGACATTCATTTACTATAAAGTACATTTTTCACAGAAAAGTCACATAATACTGTTTTAAGGAAGTGTTTTTTCAGGAATCCATGAGCAAGCTGATCTGATGATCTTTCATAATATAGCATGCTAAACTTTTTTTGGATTAACACCTTGTGATGGCAGGTACCTCAAGTAACAGGTGCAAGAGCAGCTTAAAATAACTATTTTTGTACCCTCGTATGGTAACATACAGTATTGCATGTTAAACCTCAGGAACACCTTGGTGAATACCTGTGTAGTTACTAATTTATTATTATTTCATTTGCTAGGCTTTAAAAATTTTGTAAAAATTTTGTAAAATAAGATAAAAAAAAAAAAAATATGATCTCTACTTTACTTTGCATTACATCAGCGTACAACACAATCA
This sequence comes from Merops nubicus, assembly GCF_000691845.1. Classification (NCBI taxonomy): domain Eukaryota; kingdom Metazoa; phylum Chordata; class Aves; order Coraciiformes; family Meropidae; genus Merops; species Merops nubicus. Next base: position 201,540 of record NW_008623886.1, read on the forward strand.
TGTAAAAACAATATAGTGATTAATGGCTTAATCCCTCAATGCTAACTACAGTAGAAAATTTCTATTGGCAATAATATGAATAGTTTTAGTATAATAAATAAGTACATTAGCGCTCAGCAGATTTTGTGCAAGTTTAAAACAGAATGACCCAGCTACCACTGAAGCGAACAGAAAATTTCCTTGACTTCAGTGGAAGACAGCCTGATTTGGAAAAACACCCTGACCACGTCTCTAAAAAAAACCATCAGATTTTGAATTCTCTGTAAGTACCATCATGCTGACACCACATATATTTCTGACAGTACAGAGTATGAGTTTTAGGGATGACAGATGAACTGCATCACTGAGAGAAGCTATGCATCCTCATTTCCAACTTGTTCAGATACATGTTCAACTGACCTAAAACTGAGGTTCCTCTAGTGCAGACACCCATTTGCAAGGGCAAAGACTTGATTTTAAAGCCATGATTGAATATTATTCTGTTTTTACAAAGAATTGAATCAATGCTTCAATTAAATTGAATGTTATAATGGTATTAAAAGAATAATCCAATAAAAACAAACTTTCAAATGTAAAAAAAATTGAAAATATTAAACTATGAAAACTTAAAACACAAGGACTTACCAATCTGCCAGTAATATTTTAACACCGGTTTTCTTAACAGCAATTGGAGCCTAGAGAAAGAAGAATTAAAGAGATTTGTCTCAGTTGCTTTATAAAGCAAATGAAAGGCCAGAGGAGGATGCAAGTGAATCAGATGCCTCAGGTCAGTGGCGTCACCTCCAGCACATGAGTGCAGCGTCCTGAGTCCTCTGTAATGACACAGATTTACACCAGAAGGGCGTCTGAGAGCAAGTATCAGTGCAGATATTCATGGTTTTGACATCTTATATTTTCTATACGTGTCTTCATGATATAGAAGCTATACATTTTATAAGCTATTACAAAATTACACTACACTACACAAAATTATATTTCTTGTATTTCTGTGAGATATAATAGTTGCCTAATTTCCTATAATGATAGGACATGTGAGCAAATCGGGTATCTTGAATCAAGCTGTACTCTTTGGCTTTTATTTATCAAGCAAATTCAACAAAAAAGCTGTTGAAACAAAACACAGCAAGACTTTTATGATCTTGGTTAGTACCAAAGTATTTAACAGGACTATGATGAACATAAAAATCATTTGAATTTGTCCCTTTATGTTATATACTGAAATACACTGGCATTAAAAAGAAAATAAAATTCATATACATGCATAGGTATGTATTCATTGATATAAATGTAAAAATCTATATATGGGCAGATATTGAGAGATATACATACGTAAAAATATACATTTACGAAGTGTTAACCTTAAACAAAAGTACAGAGATGTAACTTCTGACTTAAAGCTTAATTTAAATATTTGAAAATTTATTGAAAATATACCATTAAAGTTGGAACAGTTGAGCACATTTTATTTTTAAACTCACACATTACTTACAAAAAAAAATAAATCGACTCAGAGGGTAAAGAATGAAAGTTACCAAATCGATACCGATGTTTCAACTGCCTTTAACAACTGAAGACTCAAGTCCTGGTTTTAGGAACAATGTCTAAACTCTATGTTATTTTAGGAAAAATAATATTTTTCCTGTAAATGAAAGAATATAATGAATGAAAAGTCAGGATGTTTTAGCATATGCCATTCTGTATTTAGTGATCACAAAACATTAAATAAAGATATATAATGTTTTTCTGAAATGTGGTATATTTGGTCATAATTAAATCCTGACAAAACCAGTAAGTTTTTATAGTAACAGAGTGAGACATTCCTGGCCAATAGAATATATCCAAAGATACTGGGACAAATCTTTCGTTCCCATCTCTATATGCATCATCTTCACAAGGCTGTTGAGACTCTGATAATTTTATTTATTGGACAATAAATTATAACAATAAGATTCAAGAATTTGATGGACATTAGTGTGTTAGAAGTGCACAGACATCCCAGAGAGAATCAAGCTCTGGGTTTCTCTGTTTTCTCAGAAGATCTGCTATGCAAAATCTGATCAGCTTAGCCAGAACTGATGTGTCAGATAAAAAATCACAACTACAGTCAACGTGACTTTTGGCTGCACTGAAATATTTAAATTGACTGAAACAAAATTAAATTCATTTTATTGCTAAAATTAATTAATTTAAATACCAGTTGTTTGCAAATACATTGGTCAAATAACCTGCATCAAACCCGTTATATAAAGGCTGTTATATGAGAAGATGGAATGTTCTGTATATGGGGGTGGGGGTTAAACGTGTCACTGAAACCATTTTGATACTTTAAATAGTGACAAAAGTAAAAAATGGCATGCCACACAATGTAATCTTAGCTCTGTTTTCCTTTAATACCACTCACTGCATCAGGCCTACACTCTGTGTAGAGAGGCTTAATACTTTATCTGAAGAAATCCCTCTCAGTCTCCTTCACAAGCAGATAATGACAGGAAATATCCCTAACAGCACTAGTCATTCACAAACACTAGTAAGTACGATGGGATTTTATTCCAACATCATTTTATGCTTCTGTGGTTCAGAACTTTAATGAATTAGATTGCATTTCTAGTAGGAGGCTCTATGGGATAAAAATGTCAAATAAATATCTACTTATACTGTCCGTTTTCAAGCTTTTTACAAATTCTTTCCTTCAAACAAGCTGTTCACATTGTAAAACCAGACAGATAAACACAACATATTCATGTAAATAATATATTTTTTTTCTGCCTACTTACCAAACTAAGAGCTAAACTTTGATTCATTATTACTAGTGATGGTTTATTCTAATCAGGATTAGAGATACCAAATTTAAGGACACCATCAGTCTGAGGAGGGTTTTATGTTGCTGTTTGTTTTATTCCTGCTATCCGTTATATTTTGATTTCAAAGCTTACTCTGAAGCTGCACCTGTTTACGAGATGTTTGTTGATATGTGTTATTAGTCTGAATTTCTCTGCAACTCACATCAAGCAACTCTCTTCATTTCTACCCCCACTATATAGTTATTTACAAAGAAAACTGTTATTTATTTTCAGCATGACGAACCACATGCTAAAACTAATGGGATAAGAGTTGCATCAAACAGAAGTCAGAACCGGCTAACACAACGTAACAACTAAGAGTGAAGGCATGAAAGACAGAAACTTTCTGAAAAAAAGAGAAAATAAGAAAAGTAAATAGTATTGATGGACAGCTGGTTTATGTTTTGTATTACTTCCTCTATCGCCCTGGCATAGTGAAAATGATCA
>NW_008623887.1:0-670 GCF_000691845.1 Merops nubicus
CTTTCTTGGTTTTATTTTCCTGGATTATTACTGACCATACAACATGGTTTGTTAGACTGGATTGCGTTATTTTGATTATTACTGCAGTCTGGTCTGTTTCACCCATCATATCTGATTCTGACACCTTTGTGTTTAAAGAGTTCATTATCGATCTGTTTTGCACATATACAGTATTCAGCACCATAGAAAGAGGATATTGTTTACAAGATTGCCTTTTGAGGTTTGAACCCCAAGCCCCAAATTAAGGTTGACATATGGGTGATTCCCACAGCCCTTCACAGAGAGGTGGTGAGTTTGCCTTTCAGCTTCCCCCCAGGGTGCAGCCGGCCCTGCAGGGAGAGCCATAAGGGAAATGAGCCCAGGGGTCCCGCATTGAGTGACCAAAGGTCAGGTGTCTACTTTGGGGATAAAAGCTGGGACCAATTGCAGGGAGTTAGGAATGTCTGTCTGTGAAGTGGACTCACTTCACAGAGCTTCCTGGTTGGGGAAGGACCTCCTGACTCTCCCCAGAACTGGGCCCCTATTACTTTTCAAAAATAGGGGCTATGCCTGCTGCTTTTGCCCAGGAAGAGAAGACTCCCAGCGGTACCCCAGTAGTGGTCCAGGGTGGTCTTCTTCCACAAACAGGAGGACAGTGGTGATTAAGGAGGGATGGGCAACGACCACTTTC
>NW_008623888.1:0-2963 GCF_000691845.1 Merops nubicus
CACTGGGTAAGTCCCAGACTGGACTCAATGGCACATGTGAATGGGATTCAGGAGCTGGATTCTGGAACTGGATTCAGGTACTCCCAGATTGGGATTGAAGGCAGAACAGATGGATGTCGGCCACTGAAGAAGAGAGCTTAACCCTTGTGACCTTTCAGCTTTATACAGAATATGATATATATGGGATGGAATCCCTCACTGGCCAGTTCAGGTCACCTGTCCTTTCCACCCTGCAGGTGTGGCCTTTTACTTTCTGCACTCCACAGCACGGTACAAGATTTACCAGTAACCCTGATCTGCACACCAGTCCTTGGCAGTAACTCTAAACATGGAGTGTTAGCACTGCTAGGAGCAGATGCTGTTTGTAAAAATATGCCATTAACTTCAGAAAGTGCAGTTAGCTAGGAGACCTCGCTGAACAGAAGAATCACTGAACAGAAATAGTTCTGTTTTAACTCAAAAAAGGATACATATTTTGTTCTTCTTGCTACATATCCCATTTTAATAAAGCTACCAGGGAAAAAAAAAAAAAAAAAAAGGGATAGGGTGATTAGATTTAACTTGCAAGGAATGTATCAGACAGCATGGACATTCCAATTTGTTTTAGAAGCACAGAGATAGGTGATGCCTTCTTCCTTCCTCTATCCTGGAGTCTGAAGTAAAAAAGGCGTTCTCTTGTTTTATGGGAAGATATCACTTTCTTGGTGGAAAAAAGAGTCATTTAGCGATGTCTTCACACGTTTCACCTTCTCTTTGCATTAATATGGAGTCATTTTGTTTTATGGAGGTGGTATCAGCCACCTTTTTATTCAATGTCTCATTTCAGATGGCTAAACACTCCTACCATCACTTGCTTTGTTTTCATGTGATGCTGAGTATGTGACACAGGACCTCTGAGTGACCTCTGCCATTTCAGACCTATCCAATGCCTCAGTAGAATCTCAGATGACACCTGGTGCCTATACTTAGGCAGGGTATATGTACCCTTCCAGTAAAACTGGTTGATGTCCTAATATATGAGTCATAATTGAAGTCACTACAACAGAGAGATGGGGGAAATTAACAGAAATTTTGCCTTCCACAGTTGAAGATTTCATTACATGTACTCATTTCATTACTCATTTTATTGGGCATGCATTATAGCCTAATGTAAATAAGAGTGTTAAAATACAGGTCAGTTCATCAAGAACTGGATAAATTCTGTGTTGTGATGCTAATGAGAAGGTTGGAAAATAAATAAGAGGTAAGTTATACAAAGTATATTCATTATATTTCCTGTAGTCCAGTCAGAGTTGTGGAGTCTGTAGCTGGAATGTAAGGTCAGAGGTACATAAAACTAATTTTTTACATTGCTTAATGATCATCATTGTAATTTCTATTTTATCGCCATACTGATGCTATTACGATTCTAGGATATAAAGCAAAATGTTCCTCAAGGCTTGTTCTGTACAAGTTATCACTTATTTTAGTATATAATTGAAATACGAGGAAAAAAGTTATTCTTTGATAGATTGTTTCATCTACTATTAATTAAAGATAATGATGGATTTAATGAAAATCATATCTTATGTATCATATATAATATTTTGGGAATTAAATTTTAGTTTCTTCAGTCCTCTTTTAAGACTTATTTGCCTATTTCTCCCCGGTAGTCTCTTTGTACTAATCAGTTTAGTGCTGAAATTCCAATCAGTGTGGCAATTTAAAAGACAGATTCAGATTAACATCATTCCAGGCCATCTGTTCTCATTGAAGAAAATTGAAGATAATATAATTCCAAATGCAAAGCAATCTTAACATAATACTTTATTTAAGAGTTAAAAGCATAAAATACACATTTTCACACAAGTCATCCCTAAGGAGATAATGTTAACACGAGCTTAGAGTTTATTCTTCCTATATTTTCCTACATTATATACCCTTCCAATAATCAGAAAATAATGTGCATCCTGATAATTATTAGCACGTGTATTTTAGTCTTCCTTTCCCAACAAAACTGTCCACACACAAAGAAAATTTTTTTAAAATCAGTTTCAAAATTGGGGAGCTTATTTAAGACTGAATTCTACTTCATACTGTGTTAAGAAAAAACACACTACAAACAACAATCAAATAAACCCAAACATACACATATTATTTTCCCTTTGTAGCTCTTAGGAAGAAATGTCATATCAGTTTGCTTTCAAGGTTCTTGATTTTACATGCAGGCGAGATAGTAAAGAAGTAAATAGCATAGAATTGTTAAGTACTGATGTCTGTCAAACTTTCCTACTTTTGATGATTAATTCCATCATGAAGTGATCAAGTGCACCCTCAGTAAGTTTGCGGATGACACTAAACTGAGTGGGATTGTTGATCTGCTCAAGGATGAGAAAGCTTAGCAGAGGGACCTGGACAGTCCTGAGCAATGGGCTGAGGTCAATTGTATGCTGTTTAACAAGGCCAAGTGCTGAGTCCTGCACTTGAGTCAACAATCCCAGGAAACACTACAAGCTTGAGGAGGAGTGGCTGGAAAGTTGCCTGGCAGAAAAGGACATGGGGATGTTGGTGGACAGCCATCTGAACATGAGCTAGCAGTGTGCCCAGGTGGCCAAGAAGGCCAATGGCTCTGGCCTCTGTCAAAAATAGCCAGCTGGAGTAAGGATTTGTGCCCCTGTACTCAGTACTGGTGAGGCCACTGGGTTCAGTTTTGGGCACCACAGTATAAGAAGCTGAGGTGCTTGAGCAGGTCCAGAGAAGGGCAACGAAGCCAGTGAAGGGTTTGGGGAACATGTCTGATGAGGAATAGCTGAGGGAACGGGGATTGTTTAGCCTGGAGAATAAGAGGCTGAGGGGAGACCTTAATGCTCTCTATAACTACCTGAATGGAGATTGTAGTGAGGTGGGTGTTGGTCTTATCTCTTGAGTGACTAGAGACAGGACAAGAGGAAGTGTGTTTAAGTTGTGCCAGGGGAGGTTTAGAC
>NW_008623889.1:0-611 GCF_000691845.1 Merops nubicus
TTCCTGTGCGTGGAGCCAGGGCCCCGCTGGAAAGGCAGGAGACACCAAATCAACTGTGCCATGAGAGCTGAAATGTCTCTCTGTGCCCCCCTGCAGAGGCAACTCCCTGGGGTGCCAGGCTCTGAGCCCTGCTGGCACAAGACCTGTCATCCACCTGTTCTGCCTATTCTGATCCTGCCGGCTTAATAAGCTTTAGTCTTACATCTTTCACTTTGTACACAACTCTAAGAATGGATCAAGTAATCATCTCTTGGTGGTTTGTTTCATTGATACACTGCCCATTTCCTTCTATTATCTCTGTGGTATTTCTATGTCTAAATAGACTGGACACTAGCAGATAGAAAGCTTTAGCAAGGGTTTTACCAAAGAGTGAGACCTGTTCCCTGTTTCATTTTGCTACTCAAAGATCCACCAAAGATGCTATTACTGCACCAAATCTTGCAAACAATTACCGAACATAGAATTGTAGAAACTTTAAGGTTGGAAAAGACCCCTAAGTCCTGTAAGTCTGTCAACCCAACACTATCGTGAACACCAAACCATGTCCTGAAATACCATGCCCACATGTTGCCTGAATACCTCTGGGTATGGAGGCTCCAACTCCCGGGGGG
>NW_008623889.1:642-42776 GCF_000691845.1 Merops nubicus
TGGTGGGGGAGTGGGGCAGTTTGTTCCAATGCCCCGCCTCTCTTTCAGTAAAGAAATTCTTCCTAATATACAATCTAAATCTCCCCTGGTGCAACTCAAGCCTCTTTCCTCTCATTCTATCACTAGTAAACTCGGAGGAGAGACCAACATTCAGCTCACTACAACCTCCTTTCAGGTAGCTGTAAAGAGCAGAAAGGTCTCCCCTCAGCCTCTTGCACACTAAACAACCCCAGTTCCTTCAGCCGCTCCTCCGAAGACGTTCCCCAAATGCTTCACCACCTTTGTTGCCCTTCTCTGGACCCGTTCCAGCACCTCAATGGCCATACTGAAGCCTGTACTCAGGCTGTGGCCTCACCTGGAATTTGCATTTCTTAGAAATTCTCAGCTAGAACATACGGCAGAAACAAATAAGGGTTTTGTAAGGAATTTTAAGTAGTTTCTTTAGCTCTGCAAGCTGACAAGTCATTGTTTTGCGCATTCAGGAAAGTGTTTGAAGAACTGGTAGATCCAGTACAGAACATGGAGAACATATCTGGTCATGAAACAGTGTAAGAAGGGGACTCTGTAGTGTAATCCAGAGTCATTATGTGATTCTCTGTGTTGCTTACAGCACACAACTCCTTTGGTTCATGCTGACATGTGCAATACTAGTTTTAGCCCGAGTCAGAAATCTCATCTTCCTGTGTTTTCCTGTGGTTAAAAATGAGACTATACAGTCCTGTGAGTCAGTATATCACAACTTTCCCTCAACAAACTTTCACCCACAACTTGCCCTCCCTTGCTGTCAGCCAAGTTGTCAATTAGCCTCTAAGATGGACTTCCAGGGTTGAGGGGGCAAAGAGACATGCAGCAGTGGTGAATAACTTCAGAAGATAATAGATACTTGGGAGTGATCATACTGTTACAATTAAGTAACAGTTTAAAATAAAACATTCTTTATGGAGTAGTGGTTTTCCTCCCACAAATCAGATATTTTAACTTGTAATATTTAATGACATCACATTGACAGAATTAACATAGTGCAAAATCATCTTTTAAATTTCTAGGTACCAAAAGAAAAGCAGACTCTGAAAACTCCCAAAGACAGTATCCAAACTCCACACCAAATACTTGAAAATAAACCGAGCTCTTCCTAAAACCCTGTAATTTTCAATTTCTTTCTTTTTTTTTTTTTTTTTTCCCGGGGTTCTTAAAGTTATCCAAGATTTTACAGGAAGAATAAAGATACCTTGTAATGCTTGGGCTTTATTTTCCTCATTTAAGATCCAGTTAACACTTTGGTGCTGCTTTAACACAGAGAACAACACAGACCACTACAGACTGTTTTCTCTACATCATCACCCTGAGGAGAATATGAAGTACCTGTATCTAATGATGGCTGTGCTCATCAGTGGGTTCCTCCATCGATGACAGGCAATTAGAATGACAATATAACCCAATGGAAAAAAAAAAAACATAATATCAAAGGTAAAACACACAGAAAAAGGGCTTAATTTTTTTTAGAACAGGAGATTCAATGAGATGTGCACCCAGGCCAAATTGCTGTATTACAAGCAAAGATACTGCAGTTGGCAGAATTCTTGATCTGGTATAAAACACATATCACTGATTCCCTTGTTTCCCTCTGTTGTTGACTTTTGTCCCTTATACTGAGCAGAATGAAGATCTGTAAATGTGGTGCATCTGAAAATGTCTTTGATGCAATTTCCCTTCTACTTGGACATCAGATTATATAGATGAAGAATGATGCACAAAAAGTGGATTTCTCAAAACCATGTTGGACAGAAGATGCATCTAGACAAAAATAGCTTAGTATACCTTCCTTTCAGGCTAATATTGAGATATGCATGTAAAATATGAGAATTTCCTTTCCTGAATTTCTCATTTATCACTTGATTAAAACTGAAGAATTTCTTACTAGAACCACAAAATTATGTCAACCACTTAATTGCTTTGATCAGAACAATTATCATCAAACAAGGCTCTTTTTGAAAGCAAATACACCACTAGACATTGTAATTTCCACATAAAAGTTCCTCTTTTCCAGCAATTTTATGATAGAAAAAAATATACATTGATCTCAGAATAGCTTGGGGGGAGACAAAAAAATATTTATAGTTATGTTCCATGTTATTTCAGCAAGCTACTTCTTCCCATAGCAGCAGATCCCATGAAAATTCATAATTCTTAGAAGTCTGGACTAGGAATCTATTTCTGCATACTGTGTTCATACATTATGTGGCATGGTGACATATTTTTCAACCTTTTTTTTTTTTTTAATCTGTTGGAACTGGTTTGAGCTTCTTGTAACGTCTCTTCTACACTAGCTTCTGTCTCTTTTATGATGTGTATGTTCTTTTTATTTAGTGCATCCTCCTTGTCAAAGGCCCACACTTGATGACATTGACACAAACTTGGACCTTGGCTTTTTCTGTCATGCGAACTGCAAGTAGAACTTGCTTCCAGAGTACAGATGATTTGTAGGGCTCTCATATTGTATCATACTTCAGCTTGTTAAATGAAAGAAGGAAGGGATCAGAGACTGAACTGTACATCCCTTGAAGACTGAACCACACCTCCAGCAAGCTATTTTGCAGGGTACTTCAGAGCTGGAATACTGAGTCTTTGCTACAGGACCACAGGACTCTCCTATTTAAAAATTAATAGTTAGAAAGCTGATAGAGATAATACAGTATGTGGTCTAGAGTCTTAGGAGTTATTATGCTGCTTAGTTACTATACTGCTTTTTGGTTTTTGGAGGAGAAGATGGTTGTTTTTAAGGTGAAGGAGACAAGAAATTGGTATTTGAAAACACTGAATAAAATTTGTCACAAACCCAAGCAAAATAAAACCCGTTGTTTAAAAAGAACATAAGAAACAAACTACTAGAAAATACTTTCTTTTCTTCCACCAGTTCTTCCAGAATTTACTTTTCTTTAGAAAAAATTTTGCCCTTTTTTAATTTTATTTTTGCAACTTACGTATGTATCCAATAGTAATTGCTTTAAACTGATAAAGAAAAAATACAGGAAAAATAAAGGAGTGTTATGCTTCCATCTGTGTTAGAAGACAGAAAACAGTGTTAAATCCCTGTGTTCTGCCACCTGAATAGTCTGTTACACTGAAATTACTATTAAAAGTCGCTCATCTCTTCTGCCATCATCCTTTGAACTCTGCTGGTTTGGATGGTGTTGATCAGTGTATGATCACTGTATTTCCTATACATACCTCTGTAGGCTGGTTTATACAGTATTCCTAAAAAAATGAACTCTGAAAGCATATCTGCTTTCTCTTAAATTTCACTTGCTAGAATAATTATATAGAGAACTGAAATCTATGTCTATTGTAGCAATAAAACAAAACTGATAAAGCAAGATGAAAAATACTATTAGGAGTTCTTACAACAAGCATTTTTATGATGTTGTCTTTTTGCTAATGATGCTTCATTTTTTTAAAGAAATGCAAAATGTTTTACTTAAACTACATTTCAGGGTGGTAGTATTGCAGCAGTTATCTTCAACCATTGATTTTCTGTGAACTTACTCTTTGACCTTTGTCAAATTTGTTTGGGATAGAATGTACAGTTCAAAAAGAACAAATGTGAAAGAGAATCCCACTGGACAAAGAAGTTCAACTAAAAACAGGTTCACAATAGCTCAGTACAGTCCATATTCTGCCTTACTGCCAGAGCAGTAATAGGAAACTGAAGCACACTCAGAGTGGTTCTGTGTTTAATGTTACCATCATGGAACATGAGAAAACTTCAGAATGTTTGAGTACTGTTTACATTTAAGAGGAATGATTTCAGTAGAAACAATAAAACCTCATTTCTTCTAAGTTATGTCCTTTACTGCCAAAAGTAGTTTTGGCTTATTTCTATATTAATGGCTTATTTGTAAATTGTTTTCCATCAGGACTGTTAACTACTCACTGTAACTCACATATACTCTTAAAAAAAACCAAAACACAGAAGTTGCAAGTGAACTTAGTTTTATTTAGAAGCACATAGAAAAATGTTATGCCACAGCTTTGGTTGACTGGAATGATATGCATACTTAAATTTTAACTTTTTTTTTTTTAAAAACAGTAAACATATGTACATTCAGTTGTGTATGAGACCAACACTGTGAATTACACAATTACACTACAGAAAATGAAATGTTTTAAGTATGAAAAAAACTGTGAAACCCTTCATATATTCAGTATTTAACCAGCATTTTTAGAATTAGTCTACTGAAGCCATTTCATGTGTAGTAAACACTGAAAACAGACCCCATGGCAAAGTCAATGCAATTATAGATGCACCAGCTCTGGAGTCAAGTAAGAGCCCTACTTAAAAATGTTATTTGGGATAATTATAATCATTCAATGATTTTTCATGCCACAGAAGAAATCACGTAACTGCTAAGACTGGGTCATTATTCTACATAACCCAATAATTCCAAGTTCCACTGACTCATTAATGCTTGTCACAGCTCTTGTAAAATTTTTATTTTTTTTTTTTTTTTTTTTTTTAAATTAGAGGTGTTGTCAACTACCTAGATTAGAAGGAGAGAGGTATGAAAATCCCCAGGCCATGGTGAATCCTGAGTATTCTGCAACAGTAAGCACTGAGTTCTGGTAGACCAGTCTCTACCCTGAAGAGATGATAATAAAGCATAGATGGAATATTTACAAATTTTAGGATAAACTTACTAGCAGACCAGCTGTAACCATTTCTCTTTTTACAAACCCTGCTTTTTAATTTCAACTTTTTGTAGAAATAATATGGCAAAGCAAATAAAACCGTCTTTTTAGTAAACAAAAGAAGGCTTTGATAAAACATATAAAGGACAGTTTTATCCCCTGGGTGATATACAGGTACCCGTATACAAGCACGTATACTAAACAACAAAAGAGAAGGTGTATTTGAATGTTGCAGGTCTGATGTAAACACATAATAAAAATAAAGAGAGTCAAGAGTGACAATAGATTAACTTACTCCACCATGTCTAATAATTGCAGCATATACGATACAAAGTCATTCAAATGCAGAAGATATCTGCTTATCTTCAAAAGCAGGCAAAAGAGATCTCTTTGGAAATGTTGTTAAATTGAAAAAAAAAACAACCAACCTTCTAGCCAAGATGCGTTACCTTTCAGCCCACAAAAGAAATTCAAACAACATTGTAACCCCCTGAAAATAAAAGTTCATAATGACATCAGACAATGCCTTCCTTACAAGGACATCAACAGAGCCGCTATAAGACATATCACTGCACTGGCATGTTCATTTTGTACAAGTTTACAGTAAATATTTGAAGACACTGAAAAGGTTCATGTGCAGTCTTTCCATTAAAGGTGTGCAGTTCAAACTGATAAAGAAATATACTCCCAACATGTTTTAGAGATAAGACATTTGACCTAAATACGTAGCGTGCACACCACTTAAACATGTATAAACTAAACATTAAGTGCACTATGAACTGCAGACATTAATGGTTTTCGAAAGCTCAGTAATTTAGTTGAACACACACTAAAGAAGTGTTCAAGAAGTTGCTTCCAGTTTTCTTTGACCAACTTCATTTCTTCTCAGAAAGAGTCTCACCACTAAGTTCTACATTTAGTGAGGTCTCTTGGAGAGAGAGCTTAACATTAGATGAAGAAGCAGCAGATCCAGGGTTAGCTGTAGCTGTACAGGTAAATAAAAAAAAGGTATTAGGTTTTATGCTTAAAAGAGTATCCATACTGAAGAACATCAAAAGCAAGAAAAATACAAGTTGACTACCACAGAAACACACACAAAGCTAGACTGTATCTAATGAAACCAGAAATGCAATGGGATTTTGTTCTAGAGGCTCTCTGAATGACACAGCCATCCAAGAACAGATGGTGTAGCCGGCCAACAGTTCAGACTGAATACACTCAGGATTGAATGCCTCATCATGTTATTGAAAGCTTTAGTCAGAACCTGGTCACATAGCTCTATGGTTAAGTGTTCAGAAAACATCCTACAAATGTTGCCATTTAAATAAAGAAATTACCTTTGGTCGTCATACTTGGAGATGCCTGGAAATACTGTCATAACTCACAACAAAACAAAAAAAAAACCACCCAAACCCCACAAATCTGCAAGCCACAGAAATTCTTTCAAACACTTCAGAGGATAGCACAAAGTAACTATTAACACAATCTTGCTGCTAAAACTATTTGTGCAAAAAAATATCCCACTTACTCTTCTGCTGACTGCATACCCCAATAGGAAGGATATTACCATCATTAAGCAGCACATGGGCCACAGCTTTCCTTCCAATTCTAAATTAGATGTGGAGGATATGTGGTGGCTAACCACCAGAGGAACCAAGTGATTAATACAGTCACTCACAGTGTCAGATGAAGTAAAGACAGGAGCGAACTGACATAGAAACCAGGTGACCAGTCCAATTCCAACTGCATAACCATTGCCAGAAAATGGTGCCACTAATAGAGATGTAATCCTCCCTCTGCTCCCAGCTGTGTTGGTGTCCCACTGCCACTGGGAGCTCTGCGACAATGGACAGCCGGGCGGCCCTTCCTGTAACTGGAAATCCTACACAGCACGTTCACTACCTAGGCAAACACCCCCCTCCACTGCAGGCAGAGCCAGCCTTTATGCTGTTAACATCAGGGTCAGGACACCCAATGTTAATGCTGAAGGCAGGGCACCTGCTGGGGATCTCCTAGCTGGTTCCCACACACGGCTGGCCAGGCCCTGGGTAACAACTAATCAGGAAGGTCTTTCCTGCCTGGTTGTGGACATCATCCGTATGTCGGCCCTGATTCAGGGCTGGGGGTTTAGACACCAGCACTTCACTTATATAGACAGGTATGTTAAAAAATAGCTGCCCACAGAAATTATATAATAAATAATCCTACTGCTGGAAATAATTTAATCAAGTTAGCCATTCTGCCTCTGACAGAAGTTACTTACATAAAGTTGGTTTCTCTATTGCTAGCCTTTCAGGAAAAGTTTCAAGTGGTGTTGGTTGGATTTTTGCTGGGGTATATGTATTTAAAGAAATTTTTCTTCCTGACAGTGGAATCGTGTAAGTTGGAGAAGCTGAAATGGGAGGGGGTCAGGAGTGGGGTGGTGTGTGGAAAAGAAAAGATACACATCATTAATAAAAATACTCTTACCTGAGCAAAAAGTCAAAAACAGTAGGCACAGAACTGTGCACCAGTCCAGCAACAGAGATGCTGCAGTTATATAACCAGCAGCTCAGCTACTGATTTTTGACTGTCGTGCCAAAACTTCAAAGCATGAAAGACAAATCTAAAAATCTCCCTTTTCCCCCAGAAAGCAACACAATAACTTCATGCTGCTAAGGCAGCTTAGCTGAATTTCCGTAACAGCTACCTCCCCAGAAGACTGGCAAAACCATTAGTGCTACTTCTCATAGGCTATGAAGATTGCACTAGAATAGGCATTTAATCAAAAACACGTATGAAAAGTGCAGACAATACACTGTTCTCTAGACAACTTCCAAATGCTAAAGGAAAACAAAAAGAAAATAAAGCACCTATGCTCTCAATTCTACCAGGTCCTTTGTAGACAGGAGACAACCAGACCACCACAGAAGTATGACAGTTTGTAAAAAAATATTTTTTGTCTTGTGTCCTCTAAATTCTGAACTGTTTCTGAAGAGATGCAAACTTTGTAACTGGTGTAACAAAGCATTTTAAATAGCTGAGAATTGTAGAATACCTGTAAGCCTCTCTGAGTTATTTTTCTGCAATATCAGTTTTCTTAAATTGCTCATCTTACTTCTCAGATATAGGAAGCCTACCCTACCAATGTAGCTGCTGATAAAATCTAAACTGTGTCAAACTAATACAACAGAAAAAAAAAAATCTCATCACACAAAAAAAAGGAAAAATCCTAACAATTTGGTAACCTTTGTGTCAGTCCTAGCAAGTACAAATTTTCTGATGAAAGCATGTGTCTTTAGACACTTCCTCAATAGAAATTATTTTCTATCACCTGACACATATATTATATCCATACAGTAAATCTGACTCAACTGCAACTGTTTCCAAAGACACAGCAGTAGAATCACAATGGGAAGTCATCTTCCCCCACAGACATGCACACAGATAGAATTCAGTTTGCATTTCATTTCAAGATCACTTAAACAAATAGGCAGCAGAAACAACAAGCAAGCTAAGTAACTGCAAGGCACCTGACAGGTGAAACCCCATGTAATATTGCAAGGAATGTGAAATAACAGTTTTAAGATGTAAAAAGGCAACACTACTCTGCTGAAGCTACTGCCAGTACAACATTACAGTATAAAGCTGGAAATAGGTGCACGTTTACTAAAAAACATGCATTATAATTCAGTTAACACTATGGACAGTACAGAGAAGTTCTTAATGTGAGGAAATAAACCAATTACAATTTAATTAAATCCTTAATTTACTACCCCAGACAAAACAGACATTAGTTCACTGAATGATGATGGTATCCATATCACAAGAGGGTACTGCAGAAATTGAAATTATGGTTAATGCACATTTTTCTTTTTTAAAAGCAGTATTCTTAGTTTACTTGTTAGCCTTAAAATACTGGAAGGATTAACTACACATTATTTAACAATTTGAAATGAATGTATTTACAAACTTAAATCAGTACATGTCTCCTGTAGATTTTCCCTTGGTGGGGCAGCAACAGAGGCAAGAAATTCATCCACCTGCTTCAGAGACAAGGAGTTGTGTAGAGTTTCCAAAGGACAAATAGAAGGCACCATGGAATATAGTTCAAAACCTGAAAGAAAAATGATGAAAAACAGATTTCCAAACATAAGACAGGATTTAAGCTATTGCACGGGCAAGTATTAATGCATTATAAAAATTACTTATTTTAAATCAGCACATGCAAAAATAGCACTCTTAAAATCATAGACACTAAATATTATAGCATTGGAACAAGTTGCAATTTTCAGTGTGTACTAAACTAAAGGTACCATGTAACACCATGGGACACAAATCCCATGTACACATAAAGTGTGCATTACAGCTGTGCTCTGCTCAGAAATCAGTTCATGAAAGGTAACTTTCCTCTCAGATAAACTTCGTAAAACACTAAAAAAAAGTCATGAAGCAGTAGTATGCCTCCTACTCAGTCTTATACCTGGCACAACATTAAACAGATAATTTGTTCATGAAAATAATATAGGATATCTGTTTTGTCAACAGCAAACAGAAGCTAAAAATACTACAAGTTCCAATAAATAAATCTGCAGAATTCGTGTTTTATCATCTTCAGTATTCTGTGAAAAAAACTGTTGCCTTCAATATCAAAGGAAAACCACTGTTAGCACCTTTGTACCTTGAGGTTAAATGTTTCAACTCTGTAAGACATATTTACACCTACCTTTCTGCATTTAAAAACAGTACTTAAAAGTCTAGAAGATTCATATAATAGAGCAGGTTAAGTACAGCAACCAAAAATTAAAAAAATTTATTGGACTTTGCTTTTCTACATTCCTATTGATCATACACCAACTATGCATATCTATATGACTAACACAGTGAAAAGCATTTAAACATCTTGGGAAAAAAAATGCAGTTCTTTAAAGTGATGCAAGTTTGATGACTCAATGAATGGCTCTTCATCCAACTGCATTTCAGAAGAGGAAAATATGTCCATCAGTGTTTTCAACTTAGAGCTGTAACATTACAACTTTGTAATTCAATATTGTAAATTTACAGTTGCTACATTTCTTTTTAGATATTTAAATGAAGAAACAATAGTGAATGAAATAATGCTTATAATTTCAGTTCAAGGTACATTTATTAGAGGCAGCATTATGACTGAACTGTTCCCTCCCCTAAAATAATAAGCATCAATATTCCTATGACATCCAATGTTCCACATTCACTCCCCCATTTAGTGCTTTGCACAGAGAAGTTTCTCAACAAGCTTTCAACCCCTGAATGTCTTTATTTATATTTGGGTCCACCTTGGCCATACTCCAATTTAAGGGACAGTCGCTTCAAATATACAAACAACTGGCGTGTACTTATGTCAGCTTCAATATATTAAAAATATAATGTTGTATTTCACGGATCCTTGGTTTTCATGTACAAAAGAAACACCACCACATACTTAGTTTCTATTTTCCTATAAAAGCAGTAGCTAAGCTTTTGTGTAAGCACTGAGATGTTTGGCATACATATTAATGTCCTAAATAACTATGCGTGCATGCAAAGCGAAAACCCTTTCTTTGCATTACAGTAAAATATTAAGATTTATCTTTTTATCCTGACAGAAAAGTCACAATCACTTGAATGAGAATTTTGTTTTCTTTTTTAATTTAGCAAAGACCGTAGTGGGACAATGTCAGGTTAACTTTATAATAACTGTTACTGTGTAGTGCAGTATTACAGAAAACTGGAAAGGAATGTCTAAATATACCCATACCCTTTAAAAAAAGAAAACAAGTTTTCTTCAAGAATTTCCCTTCCATAGCTTTTTGTTCAGTTTTGACAATTCTGCTATCAGCCATATCCTAGCAGATTGTTGTAGTATCTTGGCATATAAGGGATATAACTTAAAAGATACCCTGGTAATCTATCTGCAGGGTTTTATTTGAATATTTTAAGTTATTATGAAAAATAGCTTCAATTTTAGTAAAGAAGAAGCCTGACAGTATCCCTTCAAAAAAGCAATTTCCTGTAAACTAACAGCCCTTGAGCTTTGGCTGTATTTATTCTTAAAGCACTGTCCCCCATCAAAAGACAAGACAATGAAAGGGTTAACGCAGCATCTCAAAAAGCCACCCTGATGTCTTACATTTAAAAGCTATAGAGACATACCACTGGAGCCTAGAAATTCCACAGAGGAAATGGACCAGCACCTAAAGAGGTGTGGGTGTTCTGCACAGAGGCCCAGAAAATAAGGTAAAGCACTGTCAGAAGATACTTGTTTCACCATGTTCCTTGAACTAAAGATGGAGGGGTAGTCTGAAATGAGTTAAGAGGGCGTGATAACAACATAAAAGTAAGAAAAAAACAGAGTGAAAGGGACAAGGAGAATCAAAATGATAGTCCAGAGGACAGACGAAACAACACCAGTATGCTCTTATGTTAGTTGAGAACCCTTGGAAACCTGCAATACTCTTAGGTTTCGTATGAGCTCACACAACATGCATTAAAAAGATGTGTGGTGAAAGTTCTGTATTAAATGAATCGGAATAATCAACACATTCATTAAAATCAATTTAGATCCTTTTTTTTAAAGAATACAGTCACAAAAGGTGCTAAATGGAACTGAAAGTAATTCTATTAATAGACACTAATACTCAAATGCAGTTCTTACTTTCTGATCTATGTTTTGGAAATATTACCCGATTTGAGTCTAAAGAAAAAAAACTGGACACCTAACTGTCCTAATTTGAATTAGGACACTAGAAATGGCCTTCTAGATCAAACAGTCTTAATGGTATTAATTTAGCTTGTACCATAGCAGCTTCCCTACAAGAAGCACTGCAGTGCCAAAAAGTCACCATGGATTCCAAATGAATACAATGAAGGACTACTTTGCTTCTAGCAAAGCCAAACAAAAACTCAATCTTTTTTCTTAACCTTGTTTCTAAGCTAATATATTTTGAATCTAACATGAATATGCTGATGATTTCCCCTGCCGTTTCTATAATATCACCATCACTGCACTCAGCCAGCAATCATGTACATGTACATTTTGAAACTGTTATTAAGAAATCTGGAAAAGCTATACTAAAATCTGGTGGATGCTGAAGACCAAGTCTGGTTTTCATGATCAAGATACATTTTGGGCCTGTTTAATCATGTAGAAAGGTAGGCACAAAATATTTTTTCTGAGGAAGATAGACACGTAACTCTGTCCTGTGAGTTAACCCACTTTTTTTTTTTTTTTTTCAAACTATGGTAGACTGAAGACAAGTTAACTCTCTTGAAGCTCAAGAGGTCAATGTAAGCAATGGGCAGCTCCCTTGCTGTGATTTTTAGTGCAATATTTAAGTAATTTGCACATCTGATGAACAAAGAAGTACGATAAGATAAAATAAATTTTTGTCTGATGAAAAGTATAGCAATTTAGCAGGAAGGGAACCAAAGCTTCAGCTTTAGTTTTTTAATGTAGCATTACTTCAAGAAGAAGTCGTAAACTCCAGTTGTCAATTCAGTGATTTATTTTAGGACCAGGAGGCTCAGCTCAGCAGGAGAAAGACAAAGAAGAAGCAGCAGCTATCAAGAAGTGTGTGCTCAATAAAGATCAGATTTAATTCTGGTTCTGTCTTGTACCACACACACTGATCACACAAGAAACTGGGAGGAATAATTTGTTACAGAGATCATGATTAATAGTAACACAATTCTTTCAAGGATTTTTCTAAGCAATGAATTTTGATGTATTTATATTGATGAACAGTAAGGAAGGGATTCAGGATATCTAACCATTACAAATATTTTTGGAATTGTGCTTGAAGTCAGGAACGACAGACAGCTGGATGATACTGTACACCCCCATATTTGAAATAAAAATAAAAGGGATGAAGCAAGGAACCTTTTGTTTTCTTTTTTTTTTTTTTTTTTTTAAAATAAAAGCAAAACGTACCATTGGTTGGGTGTCGAGCAAATGAGATAGAAAACCTTTTAACAGCAGAACCGCGTGTGGTGTCTGAGAAAGAGAAAAACAGGTACCTGAAATTTGTAACAGCTACCAAAAGAGGGACATTTTAAAAAAGGAAAGGAAGAAGAAAGAAACAGGAAAGATGAGAAAGTATTAGAACTGAGCGGCATGCAGAAGGGGCCAAGGGAAAGGGCTAAAATCTAAATAGAGGTTAAAAAGAAGAAAATTTGGATTGTTGGTAACTACAAGATGTGTAATGAAGTGTATGAAAACAAGCAGAATGAACTGGTGATTCTGGCATACAAGGTTATATCAGGTTAGAGTCAAAACACTGAGTAGTGAACTGGGGGGAAAACCAGCACGAATACTGTTTCACCTCAACTTTATAAAGGTGTGATTTGGCATCTTTACATTCTGAAATCTAGTGAGAGAATTTCTTCTCTACTCCAGATTATCCAAAACAGAGAAAAAAAAAAAAGTCAGGAATCCTAAAATTTTCACCGTCAGTATTTAACTAATCAGTTTATAATTTCTTTCATTCCTTGTATATGCTCCAAATACTTTATTTAATTTCAAGATCAATACGTAGTGATAAGCCACAAAGTTTAAAATGAGAAAAGAATTTCAAGACCAAAATTTTAGTTTACTTAAAAAAAGCACTTGCCGAAATCTCCTGGCACGCATTACAAGTCTGTGAGCTAATGTTTAAGATAGAAATAAAAATTAACTATAGGTTATTAAGTAAAACATAAGCAAGTTATGGGCGATAAAGAAGCAATAGAAACTCGTACAATTAATACTAAGGCAAAGGATTCTAGGATTCCATTAAAATCAGTAACCTAGGATTTATCTTCAGAAGTTTAATGTGGCACATGGGTTTGTGCGTGCATGTGCGAGAGTGTGCACATACCATCTATGAAGCCAGAAGAAGTCAGCTTTTTACGATGAGTACGAGCATAATCCTGTAGGTTAGGTGCACTTGAAGAACCCCCGAGTACCGAGGTGCTAAACAGGCCCGCACAGTGAGACCCTGATGGGAGTTAGAGAAAATACATACAACAACCAGGTGTTCGTCCATTCACATTGGGGATGCATGCAGCATGCAAGCACATGGCTCTTACCACACAAAAGGCAGCTTTTGGCAGTGCCTTGGACAGGTTCACAATATGCTTGTAATGTCAGTGGTACTTGTAGGCTCAAACTATCATAATTTATTGTGCTTCTAGTCATGACATAGCACCCTCTGCTATATGTGCAAAGAGAGGACTGCCTTTCACTTTTGGTAAAGAAAAGTTACCAGTTAGAATCAATGTAAACATAACCAAAACAACAAAACAAAGCCAAGATGATGACGGTGATGATGCGAAACTTGTGCGTTTTAAAATCTGGTGTTCTGAAACAAATATAAACTGGAAAAATACTGTTCATTGCTCTCATCCAAATCAACCTTTGAGGTGACAGGCTGCAATGAAGTATTCACACATTTCCACAGACTTAACATGGAACTATTTCCTTTCTAATCCCAACAGAATGCTTACCAAATTGAAAATACTCCGCTTGTATTTCAGTTGCCATCACTGACATTATAAACTGAAAACAACTAAAAGTTCCATCAAGTTTAGCTTCATTTCCTTTCCAGAGAAGACTTCGGTACACCTCTACGTAAGTGAAAGCACTTTTTTTTACAACTAATACATTCCAGCCACTAAGATGGGAGTTTTAACAAGTCACTGAAAGCCACAGACAGAAATATAAAAATAACTTGTGTAATCATCAGCCATAAATGAAATTTACATACAACAATGAACAAAATGGAAAAAAAAGTTGCAATTATTTTTTTCCTTCAGTTTTCACTACTAGTTCAAAGAAGTGTTTCTTCATTTAGAACTTATGTTTTACATTTT
Organism: Merops nubicus; assembly: GCF_000691845.1. Taxonomy (NCBI): domain Eukaryota; kingdom Metazoa; phylum Chordata; class Aves; order Coraciiformes; family Meropidae; genus Merops; species Merops nubicus. The sequence continues at coordinate 15,175 of NW_008623889.1, forward strand.
AGATAAATAGCAGCAGATTTTTTTGGTGAACCACCTATCAGCCCAGTGGTACCTCCTTTAATTACTTTTACTTATCCACTGAAGGAAAACATTACTAGCACATGTGACCAATCACAGGCAAAATAAATTGGTGCCTGGTCTGTGGCAAAAGCCTTTCACACCAAATTTAATAACAACTGAATCTATGCACAGAAATACATCAACTTCCACAAGCCATATTGTCTCAAACATTGGTGAAAGAAAAGTTGTTTAACTTTAGCAAGCACACAATTAAAAAATGACTGATGAATAAGAGCACCTGATATGATTTTATTACAGGAAAATATAATACGGAGAAAAGTACCACAGAAAGATTAGACACAAAAAATACAGATCTTTACAAAGAATGGAAAAGTTACTTCTAAGTTTATGCATATTGCTTACATATCTCTACACTTCATTTTTCCTATGAAAAGACACACTTTCAAAAAAATGCAGTATCTATTTACAGTAGTGCAAGATTTCATATTTTTGCATATGAATCATATGTATGCCTGTCTCAAAGCAGCAACAGAAAAGCACCACCTGATGTAAAAGAATCTGAAACAACTCATTGAATTATAGAATTATTTATTCCAATGCTGAGAGGAAGAAATGGATTTTAGGAGAGGGAATGTGTGCAAAACCCCTGGTATTATCAAGAAACTTAAGGTTTGTTCGCCATCCCCCTGCCCTTCATAAAACACCTTAGTTTCCACCAACTGCCCACAGTAGAAAGTGTTAATTTTCAAGACAAGCCTTTTAACACTTTCCAGTGCAGGCCATTTCAATCTACAGATTCTTGCAAAACCCAAAAACTCCGTCATGAACTACATTATCTTAGAAATCTACTTTGTTAAAAATAATCCCATGTACCTGTTTTAAGCAGCACAGTCAGTAGTGTGAACAGTCTCAAACAATTTGCGCCTTCCAGTTCTAACTTATTTTAAAAATTTTGGTGCAGAAGAACTGCCTAGTTCATAGGTAGACACTCATATATATCAGCATATATAATAGCAAGTACTGTTGTGTCCTGTTAACGTAAAAGCTATTCAGAGAACGTACAGCTCTACAGAACAATGGGCAGATGAAAAGCTGCCAACACCAAACAAAATTTCAGTTGTAGGCACATACCTAGACTACTCTGCTTTTGTTCCAGAATAGTTCTCGGTGTTCGTAAGTTAGTATTGCTTTCTGATAGGACCTGTATATGAAAAACAGAAAAATAAGGGAAAGTAGAACAGCAGCATGAAACATCCATTTAACTTGATGCAGCAGCCTGTTTCAGACAGACAAGTGTTAATAAGCTGTATGATAAGTGTTAGTAAAAATATGTAAAGGAAACATGAAAGATCATGCAATATCCCCTTCCAAAGGGAGTTCATTTCACATGAGTTCCTTGCAATGAATTGGTGCAAAGCAAGCATTCAGAATGAGAAAGGACACAGACCAAGACTGATATGAGAACAGACATTTGAGACATTTTATTTTATTTTACCAAATGCACTCTCCTAAACTGCGCCTGTATTGAAAAAAGGAGGGGAGGGAAGGAAAGACAGACAAGCTATTGAGGACACCATACAATCACTGATCCATGCACGGGCTCAATCAGTGTAATCTTCAGATGCTTACAGCCTTTAGTGATATAAACTTTTCCTATGTAAATCGTTATAGAATTTTCCACAACAAACAGAAATTATGACAATTTTCAAAGAAAAAGGATATGGTTAACAGAACACCATCCATTTAACAATAAACAATATCTCGACATACTAAACAGTCCTTGGATTTTCACTGATAACTAAAAAAAAAAAAAAATCTATTGTTTCTTTTCTTCCTGCCTTTCCCCCCCCAAATTTAGAAAAATCGTCAAAATATTGTACAAGTCAATGGATGATGTACTGTGTTGGAAGTTTCAGATACCTCCGGATACAGCAGGTGAGAATTATTAGTGCTTGATTGTTTTACCCTGCAATAGTTAATACCAGGCCACTGAAAATATGATATATGCAAAACAAGTTTTGAATAGCAATATGAAGTACCAAATAAATTATCTTAAATGGTATTGGTTGCAATTATTTTAAAAAAAAAAAAAAAAGTTTTTCAATTTACCTACCACCAAATTAAGCAATGCTGTTTTTAAAGTCTTAAAGGACAACTAAACCAAAGCAGAAATCTGTTTCATTACGCAGTAAACTACATCTTTTTTACTGTGGTAACATTTGCAATTCCTATAGAGAAATCAAATTTTTAGGAAAACATGTAACACATTCAGTGGAAAAACATGCACTTGCTCTTTTTCCCCCAAACATTCTCGGGAAGTAATTTTAAGAAGTGGAAGAATTTGCTTCAAATGATCCAGAATAAGGGATTAGATGTCCTTAAAGACAGTTGGTTGTCGCTTGGAATGCATAATAATGTTTAATGAAGTAAAGTTTAAAAACCTGTTGCCATGAGCCAAAAATACTGGATGTGAAAGCCAATGATTTAGGGGAGACAGGGGAAGAAGTGATTTGTTCCCCTGATCTGCGTCTTCGACGCCCAGTACCCACACCACTGGTGTAATGCAGCCAAGTACCAATACACTCTGGGCTAGACACACTCAGGGGGCTCTCTTCCTGGAAGTGAGAAAGGGGGCAAAAAACAGCAAAGCATGCAAAGTTAGATTCAACAGAGCCAAATGAACAGAAAAGAAAAAAAAAAAAAAAACAATCTGCTTGCACCCTTTTAAAACTATTACACAGTGGATAAGGAAGAGTAATACTACAATATTAGGAAGTTAACAGTTCTATTTATATCTTTTCATCCAATTATACCTTTTAATACTACATTTTGACCAAATTTCTGGTAGGCCAGTTGTTAGATATGAGAGAAAAGTAATTGTTACCAATTACTGATTCAGAATTTTAAGAATTTCCTGCATGTCGGAAACAGAACATCTGTTATCCTTGACATACTGGCTAAGAGCTTTCCCCCACAAAGTACAGTAAACTTTCCTATTTATTACTTAGTAGTTTTTGTTTCTAGTCTATAACCTCATCTCAAAGATTCTCACTTTTGTAACAGCCTTTGAAACTTTACAGCTGACTCACTGGTAGGAGCACCAACCCGACTGGTAGTAGTTTTTCAACCTTAAAAAAGCCGTAAAAATTATCTGATGCTGGACACCTATTAAGGCTTCAAGGGAGGACAGTGTCAGGCAAAGAGTCCCCCATATCCTAGATCATTATCGAAATCTTATCAATCAACATTTTTAGCAATACCAAATTTAATTTACAATGCCGATGAGCTTTACCTTCTTGTTTCACTGTTAGAACTCTGCTTTTTTACTTTATTTTCATGGCTCAATCACAGTTCTAATCCTTCTATAAATATTGCTGACTACAAGTCATATTAAACCTTCCATATAACAATGTCACACCTGACAGTGTCCTTTCAAATTAATGGACAAAGGTAAAAAGAATTGCCTTATGGGAGGGGGGAAGGGAGAAAAAGAAAAAAAGAGGTTCAAGGCAGTTGCAGTTTAAGTTGCAATGACTTTCTTCAAAATACCATTTTATTTAAATACTCCAAATACTGCTTTTGCAGATTTCAGTAGGACAGAAGAATCTTCCGATTTTGCTTTTTCAAAAAAAGTTTTATAGTGTCTGTTTTCTTTATATCGGCCATTTTCTTCCAGCAAATAAACAAGCAGTGAATGCTGAAACACATTCCATCTGAACATATGCTATCTCCACAGTCAAAATTTAGCAATTTATCTTGTTCATACCTTTTGAAAGTAACTTCTACATAATTTATGATAATGGTTAAAAATTTGAAGTAACAGACTATCAAGTTGTGTGTATGTGAACTCATAACTAGGAGGGGAGTTTGCATGATCGTAGTGAAAACAGGTTTTAAAAATCCAAAAAATTGATGTTTGTGATTTGTTTATCATAAAACTTGGAATGGAAAATGTAAGACATTCACATTTAATATCTCAATTTATGGAAGTCATGTGAAGTTATAAAGATACCCTTATAGAAGGGAACCATGCATCTTTGTCTTTCCAGACTACCAATACCCCAAGTTACTTGCAAATCTGTAATACTTTCATTACATACAAACAGCCCATTCCCAAAAAAAACATGAAAAGAAAAGCTCCATGTGTGAATCTTCTTTTATAATGGACTTAAGCAACTGAAAATGAGGCAATAAAAAGCTGTTAGTCTGCTTCTAGCATTAAGATCACAGAAGTGCCACTATGCACCGTTGAAGCTTTGCCACTCAACCGTACAAACTGCATCAGCAATACTGCCATGCATCCCCCCACCTCTGTGACATTAAAGCCGTATCTGTAGGAGCACCCCTAGATGTCATGGCCTTCCAAGACAGGAGACTGGATTGTTCAAGATGTTATCTAAAGTATTCATGAAACACAAACCCCACCCGCTTAAAAGAAAAAAGGTTCCAGTTTATTCTCTTACCTGCAAATGCTTGACAAGTGCAGTGGCTTTCACCCCATGTGAAAACAAACACAGCAGAAGACGTGTGTCTCTCACCTCCCTACCACCCCCAATCCCTCTGTTCCCCCTCAGCATGATCACCCTGAAGGTGTGCTTAAATTCCCCATCTTGTAAGGCTGAATCCAAAAGCAATGTACGTTACTTGGAAGATGTAGTTTTATACTGAAAAACTCTTCATTTTCAAATACTGGCTTTTCTAAAATGGCTTAAAAAGAAAAAAGGAAGTAAGTCTTCTCACAAAATAACAATTCATTGGGGAAAAAAAAAAAAAGCCTGCAGACAAATTACTGCCACGGATTATTTCCCACAGAATAAGAGCAACTCTTCTGTGAGACCAACATGATACCGGTTCTGTGTAATCAGAAGCAGAATCACATTTGGTTTTGTTTTCTTAAAAATAAGGAAAAGTTAATTTCTGTGAAAGACATTATCTGGAACGTAAACACTTACTTCAACAGAACCAATCTTCCTGGATCTTGGAAGGGGTGACTTTCTGTGTATGTGAATTGGGTCTGATACCATTGGCTTGAACATCACTACTGACCGATCCGTTTCATCTCTTTTAGGAGTGTGTGCCTCCTCATCACTATCGTTTCTGTGAGAGGTTTTAGTCGAGCCTTCATTCTACAAACAATACATAATTCATTTTCAATTTGGCTGAACACCTTGCAATATATAGACAGAACTGGCTGTTAAATAAATCTTCTGCATAAACATAAACCAAGCCACTTTAAAAATACAAGATGTAAATCATGTGGGTGTTGAACAAATTGCTCTGGACTTTAATAATCTACTGCTTATGCTACTGTGGTCCTAATTAGCCATGCTGTTCAGCCAACATATCTTACTCCAATTTTCTCTTGACATGGTAATAAAATCCTGGTCCCACTAGTCAACAGAGGAATTCCAGCTGAGCTTTGCTTTTGTTCATTTCTCAAAAAGCAAGTGGTAACTCCACAGATGTACCTATACATCTTTGAAATTAGCAACCGTTCCTCAACAATCTATATTTCATAAACATGCCAAAATACCTTACTTTCTTAAATATCTTTTTCAGTTGCCAGAATTTCATTGATGATTGGCACTGATGCTGATAGCACTTTCCTTACAACGAGTACTTGGAATTTCTAGCAAAAATTCTGTCAGAGTCAGAGAAGTTCCAAATTAGCTGTGTCTGTTGCTCCATTTTAAATGGACGCTGAGGTAATACTTTGGGATTGCCTACATTTTACTAGGCAAAATAAGAATCACATTTGTATTTTTTACCTAACAATTTCCTATTGTTTATTTTAGGTATGTCTGCAACCAGAAAAACTGAGTTTTGCTTTAAAGACAGACATAATTATTACCTCTCTGGAGGCAGGTCTGTATCCATATCCAGCTGGTAAATTTTTATCTTCCTCACAGCCTTTGGCTCCTGGGCTAAAGTGCAGCTCCACATGAAAACGCTCTTCTGAAGAAAGTTCCTGAAGGAAAATTATTAAATAGCTTTACACTTCGACACATAACTTAGCAATCCTCATTTCTATATATATATTTATCCATTTAAAATACCTTGTTTGGATCCTCATAAAGCATGATGACAATCTGTGTCATGTAATTGAGTTCATTGACAACATTTAAATAATCCATTGCTCGTTTCCATTGTTCATCTTTTGATTCCTTATGAAGGCGAGAAAAAAAAAAAAATCAACAAATAAACCCCAGCTATTTTCTTTAAAAGCACTGATAATTTCTGTTTTTCCCCTTTTACATGGATTTTACATAAACAGCAGAACTAAGAAGCAGACATAAGCAGCTAAGGAAAAAACACATACAACCAGAAAAAACAAGTGACCTAAAATTACACATCAAATGAATGAAAAATGGAGACCAGATCTTTTGATGTTTTATTTCACTGTATCTTTCAAGTCCTTTCACCAATGATGATGTATGTCTTGTAGACAGAGCTGTTTTGAACTTGCTGGTTGAGAATTGATAATTTTGAAATAAACTCGTGTCAGCTGTTACGTTGTAGAAAATTTTTCTAGATATTGCTCTACCATTTTCTAGTAGATAGAGGTAATTTAACCATTACATCCCAAACTATTTAAAATTATTATTCAACTTTTTTCATGCTCCAGAAAAAAAATATATTCAGTAACCCATCTTAAAAGAAACTTAAAAGTTTACCAGCCTAAAACTAGGAGTGTATCTGCTGTAGCATGTCACAGAGGTCTAGAATAAAACGGTTTTGCCATCAGTGAGTTAGCAAGTATGTCTATACAACCATTTCAAAAGCTAGCATACTAATCAAACCTGATCTTACAAGCAGCCATAGAGGCTTTGACCTCTCCAAGAGCTCTGTTAGGTAATTTCTGAATCTGGAGACCTTGTCTTTTTCAGTCCTTCATTTCAAAGCCAATCAGATGGAAAACACTGCACCATTTTCAAGGTATTCTACAACCACTTTGCACAACATCAGCATTCTTGAAAGTCCAGTAGGGAGGGTCTTCACAATATGCCAATGGTCAAAAACAATAAGCCAGTTCAAAAGTTAATTCAAGAGAACTCTGAATGGTAACCTCAAGGGAAAAGAGTTGTAAGAATTAGAGGTGACAAGGAGGACAAAAAAAAAAAAAAAAAAAATTATCTGCCCTTTTCCAGTCTCTTTGAGACCGTAACATATGCTGCTGGATACACAAATGGAACTGAGCATTTAAGGGCATCCTGGTTTCCACTAATGTGCACACCAGCAATTTGAAATGCATCTCTGCACATATAGTAGGAAACCAAATGTTTGAAAAAATGTGGTAATCAGAAAATACTTTGGTTGATACAGTTTTAGTAAGATTGAGTCCTTTCTGTTCCTCTCAAAATAGCAGAACAGAAGAAGTGTTCAACTTACATCACATAAGGCACCGTAACGAAGGGTGGATAGCAGGGAGTGGACATGACTCTCACTGGTGAAATACAGCCGCGTACGAACGTGGCGTTCAGGGGACATCACGCCCCTGGAGTAACTTGAAAGAAAGAAAGCAAAAAGAAATTATCTTATTAGGCCATAATGAGATGTGTCCCTATTAGAAATAGCTGCCAACAAATAAACGAATCATACTTTTTAAATTACTAAGAGCTAGTAAGACATTTCACATATGAAACCTATGGAATATCTCCATTAAGTCTTATGGAAATTAATGTAACTGTGCAAAAATTTAAGACTTACAGAGGATGAAGCTTATTTACAGTATCATCATCTTGAGTTCTCTGAAGGTCAGAACGGATTTTTCTAACTAGAGGAGTGCAGTAACCTTTGGCAATCTCTAGTTTCTCAGCCTTAGAAATACCATATTCCTGTGCAAGAAGAAACAGACTTTTAAAATACAGTTAAAGATTAAAATGCCTTCAAATTGCCTTGTATACTGAAGCAAATCCATTATCTATTAGTTTGCTGTGGCTGCAAACTTTTGTTTGACATCTTTGTACGTTTGATTACTGATGTCCTTCCAAGCAATAAGCTGTTTGCCTTTTTGCTGTTTGATTTGAGAGACAGCTTTTCATTCACTAGATAAAGCACAAAACTGGATTCACCTTCTGATATGATGAAGCTCTTTCTCTAAAGCACAAGACCTAGGGAATTATTCTTCCATGCCCCCTCTTTCCCTCCCCAAGATGCAGACAAAATCAGGTGAGATGAAATGAATCATAGACAAGTAATTTTTTTTTTTTTTTAAAAGTCAATAATGAGACATAAGCATATTACCTACTTATTGTGTCTACCTTAGTTTGCAGTAAACCATCCCACACAATATTTCCTATTCACCTCAAATAATAATGAAAGTGGTACTTGAAAGCAACTGGGAATATTGTATTTGTTCCACTATCTACAATATTTAAAAATCAAAAAAAATGCTGTGTGCTGCACATGATATGAAAGTGCTCCCATCATTACGATGGGCCCTTTGGTTACCCTAGAAATTACCATAAGCCTACATAATGAGAAGTAAAAGGGCTTATCAAGTTTTCTTTGGTTTTCTTCTTTCAGTGTGTGTTCTCATTTTTACCTACTCTTCTCTAACACTGTATTCAAAATTTAAGCTTAACAGGCTCATGTAACACAACACATACTTATCCTCATAGCTCTTTTTGCCCTTCTTGCTGTTAGGGAGTTTGAGAGGTGGAAAGAGGAAGACATTACCCGTGTTTCATGTAGCATGTGAGGAAACAACTCTCTTACAACAGTGTTCTGTAACCACAGAGACACCTGGGTAAAACTTTAGTCCGTTCTGTCCTGTTACCACAAAAAGTTTTCATATCCTGCAGCTTACAATATTTTAGGACTAACCTGAGTTTAACAGCTTGTACTGTATGGAAGCTTAACTTGACTGCTCCTGGCCTGAAATTCTATGAAGCTTAACATGTACATTTTTATCAGAGAGTGTTAGCATTCTGAAACATCAGAAAGGTCTTTTGAAATTTAAACTACTTAAAACAAATTAAATTGGATAGATTGCATGTCATTTGCAAAAAGTCTGAAAATGAAATTTCTAAAAGCAGGAAGAACGAAATTAAATCCTGTTTCAGAATACACAGCTGTAAATTATGTCCTCCCCCTTCAATCTATGAAGAATGGCTGATGATCTAGTTTAACATGCTGCAGTAAAAGGAGACATGTTCACAGGTTAATTTGCTAGAAAAATTCACTCTGAACACAGCTTAATGAATTACAAATCAAGTCAAAAAACGGTAAGATTGTTACTGGAAAATAAGGAGGTAATGTTAAAGGCTTCTATTACTGCAAAATACAAAAATATTCAACAGATAGACAAGACACAGTAGATGTTTTCACAAGATGTGAGAAAGCATTTACTCTAGAATTTATTCTATTCATTTGAAGTAACTGAAAATGCTTACCTGAGGGATCACAATGTCAGCTAAAGCCTTGGAAAGTCTGTATAATTCCATTGTATTATCTAATTTTAAGGACCCATTGTGTTGCACGTCATATTTTATACAGTCATAAATATCAGGAATTTTGCTGATATCATATCTTCCATTTTTTGTCTTGAAGTCCTTCTCCAGCTTGGCCCACCTGCGCAGCATCAGTTCTAGTGTTTCACTGTGGTACAGCTGAATATCTGCACAGACACACATCTCCCATAAGTTATTCAAGACCATCCAAGTGATAAAAGGAAAATTTTAATTACATGGTAGTAACAGTTCAATACAGAGGGCTAAAAAAGTTCAAATAAATTAACTGCAGCACTTCTTAGAAGAGGGAACAGATGTTCATATGGCTCATTTTACTGCTGAAAGCATCACAGCTACATTGCTACATCAACACAGCAGAAAGCTTCACTGCAGAAATGCACCACTGGCCCTTTAAGCAAAACTACAGCACCAAGAATAAAGCACCCTACAACACAGACCATATGTAAAAAAAAAAAAAAAAAAAAAAAAAAAAGGCAATTAAAAAAAGCTGCAAGAAAATTGTGGGAGGGAGGAAGTGGAACAGGACAACATCTCTTTTAGAATAGACCACACATCCCATTTGTCTCTCGCTCCTGCATGAGCAGGAGCCAAGAGATTTGCAGGGAGGATGAATTACCCCCATACCAGGACAAGAGACTAGACCAAACAGACAAAAATCACTGATACTCTGCACAGGCAACACTTGTACTGCACAACCTCAGAACAGTAGCTGTTTGCACAGTATACACTGCAGAGAACACTGGTAGTAAGTATTCCAGTATTTAGCTAGTACCAAAAAGCCACTGTGGTCACTTTCAGCTCTAATTTTACAGCATCATTGGTTCATGATCTTTAATTTGGAGCATCATTTTATGAAATACTATCACATATCGTACAGCAAGCAGCAGCTCTTCAGCAAACATCTTAACTATAAAAATATACCTATGTAATTTAGCTTTACTACCACCTGCTTTTCCTATTACTTTTGTGGACAGCTGAGTTTCAAATAATTAAGAACTTCTGCAAATATTTGAGGACTAGCCTGAACTCCTGAAGACCACAAAGACTCTTTATATGCAATATGACCATGTGCTCCTACTGCTTTTTCTTTAAAACAATGCACACAGAATCATAAAGTGAAAATCCCTAACGCACTGGTGATTAAAGTTCTGCTGAAAGTGAGTTTAATGAAGAAAAGTTATGTCACAATTCTCCCTCAGATGTACATAGGAGAAACTAAATGTTTACAAAAACGTTCAAGTACCTGCAGACTTTGGATCTTCCATTCTTTGCCTGATCTGAGAAGTCAAGCTCTGGATCAAGGAATAGACCTTGTCACATGTCTTTACAGGATTTTTAATAACCTGCATTGACTTTATCAAGGAGACGCTTCCAGATGGAGTAAGCTGCAATTTGAAATAAACAGAAAATTATTCAAACTGACTAGATTTGAAAAAACTGGGAAGATAACGTGGAAGGTACAAAAGATTCTAAGTATCGGAAAAAAAGCATTCTAGCAGATTGCTATCAATTTTCAAACCACTTTCTCAATTATCTACTTGCTTTGAGGATCTAAGAAAATATACTGAAAGGTAAAACTCCTTTTGTTCCCAGACAGGAAAAGTGGAAAGACATTTAGAACTTTAAAAGTACTTAACAACTTCCCATCATTTCGTTTCAAGTAACTATTGTATTCAAAAGCTTATAAAAAATTCTGTAAGAAATGTTATCGTTAGGCTGTGTATCACAAAATCCTTTTTATTCTATAAAGTACCCTATCTGGCATAACTGGAAGAACCAGATTTGCAGGAGTAACTGATACCTGAAAAAAAGTTTCTCTCTTCCTGGTTTAGTTTTTTATTTCTACAGGACTGCAGCACACAAACACAAACAAAAGAAACCCTCTAAATGCACATATATCAGGAACATACCAGACATCTTTCAGAGCTGACTCAATTACAGAACCTGCAGAAGCTACAACTGACTACCATCAAGTATTACTGAAACAATAGAGTCAATATCCATGTAAGTAAGGCTTAGTTTCGTTTCTTAAAAAAAGTCTCCATAACCAAAAGTAAGAAACTGTATTAAACAATAATACACAACATCCATACATATTGGTACTTTCCCCAGTTTCCTCAGATGATAATTCGGATATGGAAAACTTTTGTCTTCTACTTAATAGTAAGCAGTTCCTCCCTCCCTTTTATGACCAAGTAAATCAACAGGAAAGGTGCTTTGGCACAGAAAAGAACCAAACCATATTGTTTTCTCAAACAGCAAGTGAGTTAATAAAAAAAAATTAATAAAAAAAACCACCAAACAAAGTTATTATCGCTTTATAATCCCAAAGGATAGTGATTTTCAATACTGTCTTAGAAGTGTATGCACTATTAGTTCCAGCCACATTTCAAATCCCCTTATATCTATACAGCAAGAAGAAGGGGGAAATAAATCCTTGTATCGGGTCTGGCTGAGCTGATTTTCCCGATGCAGCCCTCCTGGTGCAGAGCTGTGGTGCTGGGAGTCAGAAGGGAGTTGACAACACCCATGCTGTGAGCACCACTGAGCAGTGCTGGCTCAGCACCAAGGCTCTTCTGAACATTCCCCCACAGTGGGATGGGGGGGCAGGAGCTTGGGATGGGACACAACCAGGACAGCTGACCCAAACTGACCAAAGGGATATTCCGAACCAGATGATGTCTGCTCAACTACAAAGCTGGTACAAAGGAGGGGGTGGGTGGGTACTCCTTGATCCTCTGGAGCAACCACTACACGTTTTGGAGCCCTGCCTCCCAGGTAGGGGCCACACATTGCCTGCTGATGGGAAGTAGAGAATAAATTTTTTTTCCTCTTAATTTCCACACGTGGCATTACTTGCCTTTGCTTTCCAGTTAAACTGCCTTCGTTTTTACCTACAAGGGGTTTTGCCCTCTTCTTATTTTCATTTCCCATTCTGGTCTGTGCCAGAGGGAGAGGAAAGGGGGAGGGTGATAGAGTGACTTGCTAGGCACCTCTTGCTCAGCCAGTGTTAACCCACCACAATCCTTTACACCTGATAGTCTCCCACCTTTTTCAAGTGCTGCTGAATCCACTGCTGGCTGTGGTTGGAATAATACTTTTAATCTGTATGTTTAAATGAATCCACATAGAGTACACGTGCACAGTAGGAAAACTGGTTTTCAATAACGGACTTGTATTCAGTTGTTATATCAGAATTAGGGCAATTGAAAGAGAAAAGTTTCTTAAAAATAACCAACATTACTTACATTTAAAACTAGGAACAATCATGTGTGTTCTATGCTAAGTTGGCACAAACTCTATTAATATATAAAGCACTAATGCAGTATGTTAATGAGAAATTTTCTTTCGCTGGTTAGAAAGTATTCTACCAGTTTTCAGTATCATAATACTCTTAAGAGGTTAAAAAGAAGGCCTTGTAGTAGATTAAATATTGAAATAACTGCAGCAGGTATGCAATATATTTTGTAATAGCACACATCATCAAAGTAAGAACTAGAGAAAGTGTGAACAGTATAATAGTTTCATTTCTTCAACAATTAATATATTGTTAATGGTATGAAAAATATTTATGAATGAGGTTCCTATCTACTGTTTAAAAGTTTGTAGCTATTATGATTATTCAAATTGCAAGACAGCTCAAAAGATCTAGTAACATAACTAGTACAGCTTCCTTTCTAGTTCAAGCTATATGCAAGAACACAATTTTTCAAAACAGATATATAAAATCCCTGCTCATTACTTTTACACAAGAATTTGCATGGCTATATATTCAATTTCATAGGAAGCTAATCATAATGCTAACCTTATCATAGTCATCAGCAGTAAATTCTCTGTCTCTCTGTAGAATTTCATGGAGTCTCGCTTTTACACGATGCTGACAGCTGCTTAAGGAATCGCTGTCACTGTCCAGCAGACCATTCATATTAGCACTTTTTACCATCTGGACAAGAATAGGAGTCAGCTCTCCCTCTAAGGCCAGTAGTCCCTGAAGCAAATAATAAAATCAATGAGGCAAACAGACAACAATGAGAATATAAGGTTATCTTAAGAAAACCAACCAAAATTTAAACTCAATATTGTATCACTTGCCTATGGGCGAGATAAACAAGGACCTGGCCAATACTGCAGATATTTGCACAGAAATGGCCCCTGTGAAACACTGCTTTTGGTGTGCAGGATTGCTATACAGTGGGTGCAACAGTAATGGTGACATATCATAGACCATACTCCCCAGCATCAGCTCAAATAGTAGCATCTCAGTGGTGCCAAAATTGCTCTTGGGGTAGTTGTTCAGGTCTTGGGTTGCAGGGACTGTACAGTGCCTTCTCCCAGAAGCTGGGAAAAAAGCAGCTTCACTTGTGGGGGACATGCTCTGCTCAAGGCACAGAGTCACCAGACGGTAGTGATGGCAAGAGTTCAGCAAAACAAATAGCATCTGGGAGGACAAACAGGAAAGACACAGTGTCTTTGCAGAGACCCTGCAGAGGCAAAAGCCCAAACCCTGTGTGGTACAGGACAAATCAAAGGCTACAAAAGGTGAATGGACATTTCCAAAAATTGAGACAACTGGAAATTTCTGTTTCTTTTCTACCAACAGAAGTGCTCTGGGTTAAGGAAGGAAATAGGATTTTGCCTCATCAAGTCTGCTAACAAGAAGAAAAGACAGATGGTTGAAACACTTCTGCACCAACACATGCAGCATGGAAACAAATGGGAGAAATAAGAATTCTGAACATTTGCAGAGCTTTAAGTACATTCAGATTACAAAGATGTGGGGGATTGAGTTTTGCTATTGCTAGATACAGGGCCTTTTAGAAGCCAAGAAGGCAGAGGAAGAGTTAGGCTGTAGATAAAGGAGCAGCTTAAACACTGGGACCTTCACCAGTGACAGGCTGAGATCTTATTTGTAGGGATGAGAGGGCAAATAAGCACAGGGAAACATTATGGTGAGCCCCCACTGCAGATCACCCTATTTAAAAAGGGAAATAGATGAAGCTTTCTTAACATAACTGGATGAAGCCTCCTGATTGCAGGTCCCTTGAAACCTGAACCTCTCTTATCACTCCGTATTGTTACTAAAACTCACTCACCTAAGAAGTATTTATGTAACACTTGCACTGTTTGCATCCTCTCACACAATTAAAGGATCTGTATGATTGAAGTGAGGAGATAACTGAATAAAATATTAACAAGCACAAACAGTATGCATGCAAAGGGATTCTGGGGAGGAGGAGAAAAAGAGAAATATGCCTAGCATGCAGAGGGGTAAAAGAACTCTTTGGCAAGCTTTACAGACATAGGAAGCTCTGAATGATGTGTTTTATATTAACATTTCCTATAAATATGTATCTGTAACAAAAAAAAAAAAATAAGTTCACGGGTTTTAAACATCAGTCTCTTGTAAAAACTTTAACGTACTTCTATTAATTTCCAAAAACGCATGAATGTATAGTCTCTACAATTTTGTATTGAAATATGTGCAAAGTAGCACATTAATTCCACATTTCTAATACCTTCAAAACCCCTGACTTGCTCTCTACAGTTAGAAATCAATAACCAAAACGTGGCTTCAATGAAAAGTGTTGCTTTTTGAACTTCAAATCACCTGGTCCTAAGTGCATGAAAAATGTGATTTTTGCTCATGTAAAATGAGTACATCATCTCAAATCAATTCTGATTGTGTTCTAGCCAATACACACACACCCTATCTGTCACAGAAAGCTGACAAAATTTGAGGACAGTAAGCCCTAAATGAATAAGCAAGGTGGAAACTGAAAATGTTGCCAACTGCATCCTAGGCTGCATCAAAAGAAGCATGCCAAGCAGGTCATGCGAGGCAATTCTGTCCCTGCTCTGCTCTGAAGAGACCCCACCTGGAGTCCTGTGTCCAGCTCCAGGGCCCCCTATGTAAGAACGACAGGGACCTGCTGGAGCGGGCCAGACGAAGGCCACAGAGAGGCTGGAGCACCTCTCCTACGAGGACAGGCTGAGAGAGCTGGGGTCGCTTAGCCTGGAGAAGAGAAGGCTCTGGGAAGACCTTATTGTGGCCTTTCAATACTTGAAAGGGGCTTACAAAAGAGATGGGGACAGACTTTTTGGCAGGGCTTCCTGCAATAGGACAAGGTGTACTGGTTTTAAAATAAAATAGGGTAGATTCAGACTAGATGGATGGAAAAAAAAAATTGTTACAAGACGGTGATGAGAGACTGAAACAAGCTGTCCAGAGAAGTTATGGATGCCTCCCATCCAATCCAGAAGTGTTCCAAGAAGTTCCAAGGCCTGGAAGTGATCCAAGTGTTGGATGGGGCATGGAGCAACCTGGTCTAGTGGAAGGTGCCCCTGCCCATGACACCTTGGAATTAGATGATGTTTAAGGTCCCTTCCAACCCCAAATATTCAATGATTCTATGCTTTTGGAAGTTGCTACTGGAAAGGACTATGGTATATTGCTGTGTAATTAAAACCTGCCCACAGCTGCTCAAGAATTCCAAATGCTTGGCACATTAACTGGATACTTCTTCACACTGAACTAAATACTCTTTGAAAGCACAGTTCTTTTAAGACACAGGCTTGGTATACACTGTGGACTCTAGTAAACCATATATCTCCCCAGTCTTTAAAATACTCAAACCTGAGAATACCAGAATTTTTAAAATTGAAAATACAGTTTCACATTGTACCTTTGCAAAAGCTGCTGCAGTCATCTGAACTCGTCCCTCATCGGAAGCGTAGATTTTGAGATCGTGTCGGTAAGTGCTATGTAATCTAAGTAAACCACATCCAGGAAATCCAGCATAATCTCCTACCAAAAAACATTTTGCTCAAACTCTCTTTTTGTACTTCAAAAGGGATTTATGCCATTCAACAAATTTTTAAAAAATATTATTTTTTTTTTTTACCTTGTCCACCTGGATACATACACCTGAAAGCTCTTCCAAGCTCCTCTGCTTGAACCCTGCCTGCAGGGGTCAATTCTCCTCCCCATTTTAGAACCAGAAGCAGGGATGGCTCATTTCTTCTATTATCTAATTGTACACAGAGAGAGGAGTTTAGTAGTGAATTATGTTTTATATCCTTTTTTTTTTTTTGCAGATGAACAGAAGTATTTGGACTATGTAGTCCCTTCAGTAAAGGATCTCTTCAACACTATGATTCTTTAAGACCATTCTAACATTAAAAAACATTTAACTGGAGAACTAAATGGGCCTTAAAACAGAGAAACTTGAAGCAATTAAATCACAGGAAAAGAGTAACAGAAAAATATTTAGCATTAAATCTGAAGCAAAAAGTCAACTGAGACAGAAAAATTAAAACAAATTATATGCTAAATACTCTACAGTTATTTCAGTCAACAGCCATGGGTCAAGGACCAGAAAAGCTTATAAAAGTTTTAAAGACAGCAATAAATGTTCAATGGGATTTTCTCATTCTGGCCTCAAAACACCACCTTTGGTGAATCACTGAAGTTTCTTTTCAGCTTACCTTTCTGCTACAAGTAAACAGTGTTAGAGTACACATTTACTATATAGGTGTACCAGTCAGCAGATTAAGAGACACTGAATATCTGCCAACAATACAAACATTAATTCAAAGCAATGTATTCCTTCTTAACATCCAGACATGTTATACTGCTAGTTCATGACTATTTAAACACACGATATTAAGTGACTAGGTACAAAAGTAACACAATACCTTCCTCTTCACTGGAAGTCTTTGGGCAGCCATGAGGAAGATATGTTAACTGCACTTTGCGATTTATGCCTGAAAACCGCCCATACCTGAGGTATGAAAAATGAGAAAGTGAGGGGGGAAAAGACAGCGCACCCCATTTTAAGTATTTTCCTCCAAACCTGTTATGATCCTTTAACAGGACACAATAAACCTATGCTGCTCATTGATTTGCACATTTGACTACCAGTTATTGAAGAAGTGTTTAGGACAAACCTAACTCAACAAGCACAGAACCGACTACAGAAATACCAACCATTCTATAATGAAACTTCTAAAAATACTACCTACTATGTTTTGTCACAACATTGAACATAAAACTGAAAAAAAAAAAAAAAAAAAAAGGCACTTACAGAAAGCACGAGTAAGTTATCTATTGAGATTCACAACTACAGTGACTATCAGTATCCAGAATCTGATCAGGTAGTGAACACAGCTTCTATTTTGTTGGCCAAATAAGCTCTCAAGCAGAACATAGTTTTTCAAACAATTGTAATAAATTTCAATAATTGTCTATGATCTAATTTTTAAAAAATCAAAGCTACCTACTACTATTCAGAGTTCTGAGATGCCATATCTTTAACAAACCTTGAAGCCTTAAGGTTTGTTTGTTTTTAATTAAATATTTCAGGCTTAATATACAAAGCCTTATTTGGAATCCTCAAAGTTTGTGTAAGTAGACAGTACAGACAGTAAAAGTTCCCACTGGTTCCATTAAACTTCATTACGTCACTGCAAGAGCAGACTGCACTCAGGTACTTTAATTTTAAAAACATTCAAGAACATAAAATTTGAGAACAAAGAAAGTAACTTTTCACACTGGAAGTATACTGAGACACTGGATAAAGCAGGAGTTCAATTAAAAAGATACAGACATAAAACAGAGATATGGTCCAGTTCTCCTTCATAGTGTCCAACACGACATCTTTTCTCTTGATAACCCTTGTGCTTGAATTAATATATCATTACATATTTGATAACCATTGCAATCCAAGTAGTATGTGGTCAAACAGGTCAAAATAGCAAATACAACTTCATTGCTATGAGGCTTGAAAATTAGACACTTACATTTCTAACACAGTCTTTAGCTGTTCAAGTTTTGCTTTACTTTCTTCAATTTCAGAATCATTGTTTTGCCCAAGCTCTACAAGGAGTTGCCTTGCTATATCAAGCACTTCCTAAAGAAAGGAAGCATAGGATTTACTTAAATCAATAATGTTCTACTTATAAAATAGCATAGCAAGAAAATAAAGACAAACTTGCCTGCAACTGTTTTGGTTTTTTTAGTTTCAGTTTTCCAGATTTATATCCTTCACATTTTTCAAAGAGATCAAAGAATCTTTAAGAGAAAGAATATTAATTAAAAACTGCAGTTAATAAATCAAAATACTACTTGAACAAGTGGCTGTTAAACTTAAGGCAGTCTAAAATTAGCACCTTTAAACTATTTGAAAAGCATGTTCAAATCCATACTAAAGATGTCAAAGCAACCTTCATGCAAATCCCATTTCTCAAGGAAATCCTCAATACATTAAAGAAATAAGAGCACTAAAAATATTCCATTATTCACTCCTTCAGTGTTAAAAATAAAACCCAGAAAATAGTCTATATATAAAATGACATAACACTCATGTATTCTTCATCTTCAAGCATAAGCGTGAACAGAAGTAGGCACCAAAAATACCAAAAGACCAGTCAGTCCTACTGTTTTACAGCATGTATGTCTGCATGCAAGAAACCAGTCCCAAACCAAATAATTGCTTTTTACTGAAACTGTAGCTAACCCTAAGTCAATTATGTACAGCACTTTATGAATTCTGCCGTAAAAAGCAATATACAAGAAATCCAAAGTCATGAAACTTTGGCAAAAGTAAAATACAAAAAGGTGGTGCAGTAAGATGACAGCGCACACAAGAACAGTTGTGATAGAGAAGGAAAGACAGGAGTCACAGTCAAATAAATGGTGAACCAGAAATAATCTTTGCTGCATCATTTTGAATAAAGATATCTACAGAGACAAATTCATTTTCGCTAAGGTCAAGCAGGACTGTTCACAAGGCACAGCACAGAAGCATAGAAACATGACGGCTGGAAAGGACCTCTAGGACCTTTAAGTCCAACCTTCAACCCAACATTTCCCTAACCACTAGACCATAGCCTCAACTGCTACAGCTACTCATTTTTTCAACAGGGATGATGACTCCACCACCACCCTGGGCAGCCCAGTCCAGTGCCTCACCACTTCCCCAGTAAAGAAATTCTTCCTAATATCTAATTGAAACCTCCCCTGGCACAACTTGAGGCCATTTCCTCTCGTCCTATCATCAGTAATGAATGATAGAATTGAGAGAAGAGATCAACATCAGCCTCACTGCAACCTCCTTTTAGGTAGTCGTAGAGCAACAAGGTCTCCCCTCAGTCTCCTCCCCACTAAACAACCCCAGTTCCCTCAGCCACTCCTCACAAGACATTTTTTCCAGCCCTCTCACCAGCCTCGCTGCCCTTCTCTGGACCTGCTCCAGCACTTCCATGTCCTTCTTATCCTGTGGTTCCCAAAACTGGACACAGGACTCAAGGTGTGGTCTCACCAGTGCCGAGTCCAGGGGCATGATCACCTCCCTACTCCTGCAGGTCACACTGTTTCTGAGCCAGGCCAGGATGCCATTGGCCTTCTTGGCCACCTGGGCACACTGCTGGCTCATGTTCAGTCAGCTATCCACCAACACCCCCAGGTCCTTTTCCACCAGGCAGCTTTCCAGCCACTCCTCCACAAGCATATGATGAAGGAAGTCAGTGGAAGTAATTTGATAGTCCTGTTAGCAAGAGTGGTGCATACTTGTTAAGTGTAAGTTGATTAATTAGTTAATTAGCTAATTAACTTAATTAATACTTTAACTGCAAAATCAGTTAAGATTTAAAAGATAAAGCAAAAAACAACTTGTATGATGCAATTCCTGCTCAATTCATTGCTTGCACATCCCCAAGAAGTCAGCTCTGCTCTAAAGCATCCAAAACAATTTTAACCAAGATTCTGCTTACTTCTGATGTTTTACTTCCATTTTCATTTTTTGTTTTGGTGTTCGGTCCCCATGGCGTATTACAGCTATAACACATCTAAGCTCCATCCTGAAATTTCAAGAGAGTTGTATTTCACAATTCTGTATCTCAGGATCTTTTATTTAATAGCAAAACCATCATGAATTAAGACAATTGACAAAGTTGTAGTTATCTGACATAACTACAGAAGTGATGGGAGGAGATGCAAGAATACAAGGTTAACTTAAAATGATTTAAAGATATAATACATGAACATTGATTTTAAGCCTTTGATAACTACAGAACAGCTATTTTAAGTAGTTTTTAAAACAACAATTTTGAGGTTCATTAAATGAGAAAGCATGTTTATTAGAAGCGCATATTAAGTTGGTGCTGGAACAATGATTAGCAGTGAAGGAAGCTATGCATAAGAGACGCTACACTTGAGAATCCGCTGTTCTATACTCAGCTTGACTAAGGGTCAGAAACTCTGATTGCTGGCATAGCAATTGTGATTCCTTCCTTGTTTTCACCACACAAAACAAGCGTTCATAGGTCAAAGTGGGCATACCTTGTGAAGAGAAAAAAAAATTCACACAAAAGTTACATCAGGATTTTGTACAATGCAGGTGTAGCTACTATTTTCTTACATTGTTCCAGAAGTAGTTGGCACAATAGGGATGTCTTCAGCTTCCAAAGGAATCGACCATGGTATCTGAAACTGGGGAGCAAGTTCTCTCATTATGATATTTCTAAAAAGGGGGTTAAAAAACAAACAAACAGAAAAAAAAAAACATGAAGCTTAAAGCACAGCTTATACAACACATACAAACTCCAAGCCAAATAGATAATATATACATGCATTTTTATCAATGTGGTTTCAGATTACTAATGGTCTTTAGTCTCTAGGTACATATTTTTCTTTTAATTGTACAATAAATACCTACTTAAACAACAATTTAAAGCTGCTACAACTTCTACAAAGTTAACAATAGAGTAATGGCCCTGGATCTGTAAGAAACCTCAGTTTTTCAATCACAGAATCACTTGGCTTGGAAAAGACTTTCAAGATCCTAGAGTCCAACCACTAACCCAACTCTACTAAGTCCACCTCTAAGCCATACCCCAGGCACCACATCTGCAGGGCTGGGATGGTGACTCACACCCAGGGACAGGGACTCAAACCACCTCCCTAGGCAGCACGTTCCAATACCTGATAACCCTTTCAGTGAAAAGTTCTTCCTAATGTCCAGTCTAAACCTCCCCTGGAGCAGCTTGAGGCCATTCCCTCTTTAGGAATTCCAGTTGCTAAAGGAGTTCCTTGCATAGGATTTCATCTTGTTCATTTAAACGTTCAGACACATGACTCCATGGCCTAGCTGAAATAATCAGCAAGCCATTCTTGTCAAAGAGTAACTAGTATCTTTGGTGGTAGTTCCTCAAAAGTTGCTGTGATAGAACTGGAGAAATAACTTAAGTCTCTGATCAAAATAACAAAATAATAGCACTCCCTACACCTAGAGAAAGTTGGGAAACAGAACATTAGCAAGATTTAAAAAGTATTTCATCAAAATACACTGAACTTTAAATTAACACCTACACGAGAAGTAGTAACACAATGGGGAAAAAAACCTAACGTGCATCTTAAAGTAGCATAAGCCAGAATTTAATTTCTAAAGAGCTAGAAAAAAATCTGTTGTTACTTAATACTGAAATGTATTACATTAATGAATAATACATAAGGAAAAAAATTATAAAATAACTTTTTTCAGAGAATTCAAAAGCTACAACAGTTTGCATAAAGGGAAATCAGAACGTGTCTGAGAACTTTAACTCTCACTCAAGAAGTGGCCTAAGTACCCAAGACTACAGTTGTTACCTAGGATTTCAGCTTAGCTCTTCCTCTGTTTAATAATATATCTTTTTTTATTATCAGGACTACTTGATAAGGCAGAAAGCCATACTGTATCTCATTAGTGCAATCTTGCTGTAAAGCCAGTTAATAACTGCCCAAAATGGAATAAGCTGACGCTGAGGGCACCATTTCAGTGGTGTAAGAATTCACTACCCAATTCTGTATGATCCCTAGTTATACCTGTTTTTGCTGCCAGTAGCAGAGAGAAGATGGTATGACAGAAAACATCTTGACACTGAATCAGTTTGGATTTACCAGTATGAAATCCACAAATATACATCAGCTTCAGATCAAGGACAACATACATTAAGTTGAGCACATATTAAACAGCAGCCAGCACAACCACCCAGTAGTGCTTCTCTACTTGAAAAAAAATCTCAACTACCTTTAAGAACTTACTCTGGCTTTCAAAATACTTATTCAGTTAGCTTTAAGTGTTCACAAAACACTCTGATGTTCTAGGTGATTTTAGGAATAAGGAATTTGAGATTTACCTACTGATTTAGAATTCTTTTTAATATTTTATATTTAGTTATTATGACATATGGAATAAATAGTACATAAACTATAGTCACATACAATAGAGTGAATAGGCAAAACTCCTGAAATAAATCAGTAAACTCTTACCCCAGGATCTTAGCACAATCATCATAGTATTTCATGGAGTTTTTCACAAAACTGAAGCCATTCACATCACAGACATAGGACTGTCCATTAGCACGCAGCAAATCAAAGCCACAAACTGTTTGCTGTTTTTAAGAATGAAAGTTCAAGTCATTGATCACCTTCCTTAGAATGTTATTGTAAATAAACTACATTTTAACATGGCATCCATGTGAAAACATGACAAAAATAACAGATTTCATACTTAGTATCTTTTGCCAGTTCCATGTCAGGTTTGCTCATGTCATCCAAACATCTTCCTAATTCTAAGTTTATATTCTCACCTTAAGTTTACCCTTCCTGCATATCCCTAGCAGTATCAGTATTGAAGGTCAAGTTCGCATGTGCACAAACTCCACTTCAAGACTTAGAGCATAAGCAATAATGGGCCCACAAATTCCCCATTCTGACAGTGCATTCCCCACACAGACAGTTCTTAAGGGTAGTAGGCAAGAAATGGCAAAATCAAATAAAACCATTTTTGCCCAAATCTAAATTTGACAGGATAGTTTTGACATTGTTACAGTATCGACATGAGCAGTACGAGATACTAGATGCTATTTCAACAGATTACTGGTTTAGATCCCAGAGCCCACTTCGCTAGGTGATAGCTTCACACCCTCCAGGCTCCAGAATGCCATCATAATTACACACAGGTAAAAAGAAAAGAGACAGCCTGTTAATACAACAGGTGAAAGGAGGGCAAGAGATACAAGTTTTGAACAAGTGATTCTTAGAACTACATAAAAATGGAAACTATCAAACATTTCAAGTAAGGACCTAGTCATGCCAGTACCAAATTAACATATATCGTTCCGGATGTAAATACTATGTAACAAAGGCACCCAAAACTTCACTGAAGTTGCATTTTGCCAGCTTAGAAACTATTACAAAAAGCGTGAACATATTATGCATGGAACGGTTACACTGTGGATGAGCAAAGAACAATAGCAACATGTGAATTCAGGAAACTTATACAACATAAGCAACCCATCCTAGAGCTGTTCAATGCAATAAAGGAAGAATTCTTCTAGATTAAAAAAAAGATGCAATGTAGAAGTTTAATGTTTCAGCTTTGTAGGAGTTCTGCACACATTACCACTGATGGCTCTGTGCACTAAAATCGTACAGACATTTCATGTAATAAACAATTAATTAACACTAAATGTTTGATCAGATAGGAAAGTAATCAGCTTACTTTAAAGGCAAGGCATACTTTCCAAGCAATTAACTTCTCTCTTGCATTCAGGATGACTGGATACCTCACTTCTTTTCCTTCACTATCTCGTTCTACCTTACCATCCAGAGCTGGAGACTTCCGAGCTTCAGCATGAGCGTAGTCTGGACCTACTGTGTACACCTTTATTGAAAAACAGTACACTTGATTACTCCCTGTAATTAAATTACAACACACACACACATAAATATACACATACCTTTTGCTAAATCTGCCTGAAATGTGGTAACGACTTTAAAAGCCACTAGCAGCTTTTATAATTTAAAAGGTTCCTCTGACGTACTTTCCTTGAAGTATCTAAAGCACTTGCCTTCAAAGAACACTCACCATTTATTGAAAAACTAGCATAAAGCAGGAGGAGAAAACAGCTGAAGCACAGATAAAGAAAAATAGTAATTATAAAACATTATGAATAAAAAGGAATTTCTTACTTATGGTGGTACAGAGGTAAAGAATATTTTCCTCTCCAAAACAACTGAAGAACTTGGAGAGCAGGTTAATTTGAGAGTTATTTCAGTTTACTTGATTATGGAAATCTGGCTGCAGGACTAAGTGATCCTCTTCATTAAAAACGGTTTTAGGCAGGACTAAACAAAGCAAAGACCTGTCCAGTTTTAGCATGATGAGGCAGAGGCTTGAGAGTAACTGTGCTATCTACTCTGCTGCAGTTTCAATGCTCACTGAAAGGACTGGGGCATATGCTCTAAGAGACTTGTCTGCAGCTCTCAAAGAGCTACTGTCACTTTAATTAAAAATAAAACTCCAAGCTTTGATTTAAAAAGTATTCAACTAAACCAGATGACTGCAAATGCAATTTAGTCAGCAGGCTGCACCGAGTGAAGCTGCCTAATATAAAACTGATGTTATTGTTACATGGAGAAAATCCATTACTTATTTAGGGTGTTAAAAGTCTACAGCTGCTGCTCGATTACTACACTATAAGTAATCAAAATAGTCCCCACCCCTCAAGTCATCTGCATCTCTTCAGGTCACAAGACACTTTTCTTTCTGGAAACTCATCAACTGTATGAAAACTCCATGAAAATTGATCCTTGACACAAATACATACTTTCATCTTTAAAACTGATAAGCTTTTGGAGCACTTGATTGTTCTAAATATGAATAAGAATGCACAGTTGTTATACCTTCACATCAGTGCCATCTGTAGGCATGAATTCCTCATAAATATAGGAGCCAGTCTTTCTCACACTGCTTTCAGGTGAATAAACACTGCTTCTGCTGCCAATCTGAAATGAATATTTTTCTGTTAGTGAACTCAGATGCTACTGTTTGAGAAATTTTAGAACTCCTTAAAATCACACACCTGTACTGAGAAAACACATCCCGTATCAAATGAAGCAAGCAGATTTTCATCATTCCCAAAGGATTTTTAGAAGATTCTAAAAGTGCACTGAGACTGTGTGCTTCTTTAATCTCTAAGAATTTCCAGTGGCTGACAATCCACTCAAGGAAAAAGGGTCTTCATTCAACATGCATGTTCTCCTGAAATCAGCTTCTCTGATCTGCCACTAGTCCTACACAAGCAGAGCATGGCAAAACAGCTGCCAGCTAACATACGGATAGGACAGAATTATTCTGCAATTCTTTCAGTCATCTACAACTTTTCTATAGCTTTAGTACAATACTCTCACCTTTCGGAAGAGGAAGAGCCTTTGGCTTCCACCCCCAGCAGATGTTGGATAATAAATGTAAACATTGTGGTCCTCTGCACTAACTGGCTTTTCTACAAAAGGCTTTTGGAAAACTTCTCCATTCACTTCCACATGATCTTCCCCTTCAATCAAGTTGCATTCTGAAGAAACAATGCAAACAACAGAGATGTAATGACATATTAATGGACTTAAATGATTAAAGATTTGGGGTAATTATGTCGGTTGAAATAAAAAGATGATATTACATTTTTGGTTTGCTGATTTATTACCAACTGCACAATAACCTGATGAACATGTCTCCTGTACAACATCTGTATTATGTTACTCTAACACGATGTTCCAGGATTTCTGTTGATTCCCTCAGTGCCAAACAGGCAATTGTCTCCTACAGATGCATAAGCTTGCATTGGTGGCATGTTTTTGGAAATGTTTTGAAGGCAGGTATAGGGCTATTTGTCTCTTGCTTCAGTGCCTTTCTATGCAGTATCAGGGAATGGCAGATGGAAAATGAACACAGTGTGCTCCTGGCTGCAGCAGTAGTTTTAGTAGGCTGAGAACTGTCTCACATTGATGCACCACACACATAAGGCTAAGTCCTCTAGAATCAGTAGTGAAGAGATTCCTCATCGCTGGTCAGCTGCATGCAGCAACTTTTATTTCACTTTTGTAGCATAAATGAGTCCTTTACCCCCTAGATTATGCAGACAGTTTAACCTATCACTCCCTACCTCTTAAGAGCTATACCAAATAATAGTTCAAGTTTCTTTTTTTTTTTCTTATCTCTTACTCTTGAGCTGCTAAGTTTGTTTTCAGGTACAGAAAAAATGAATACCAATTTATATTCAGAGTATATCATCTGCACATCTGTCACTAGATTTCCCTTATAAAGGTGCTTATAGTTAGAAAGGAAAGTATTCACTAGCCTGATTTGTTTCAGTCAATATTACTTTCCTAAGTAAAATTAGTTAATTATTGTGTGTAACATAACAACACGAATGCTGCTGTCTTTGGTGACATACTAGAGCCTCTGTTGGGAGTTTTGGAGGCCCTTATGTTCTACTTGTTCTATGATGGCTGTAGGAGGATTATGACCCCAGGCTTCAGATTCATGCTTTCAGATGCATGCTTGTACTGCCTTTGGCAGGGATGGAGTTAATTGTCATCACAGCAGCTGGTATGGTAGTATGTTTTGAGTTTATGACCAAAACAGCCTTGATGTTTTTGTTATTGATGAACTGTGCTTCAATGCCTTTTCTGTTTCACATATTGTCCTGACAGTCAGTGGGAGCTAATTCACAATAATACTTTAAATAACTGCAGGGGAAATCAAACACTGCACAAATGAATTAATTCTCCAGCAAGTGTCATTTAGCTTTCCCCTACGTAACTACTGTTCTCCAGCACAAACAAAGAGATGCCAATGGTTGATGTTTTAGTTACCAGTTTTTACCTTGGGGATTGTTTGGATCACGATTCAAAACTGCATAGCGAGGAAGTAAAATGCCTTCAGATTTCAGAATACCATATACTTCTCTCCTACAGGAAAAGACAAAGAAAGTTTCACAGTAACACAGCAAACCCTGCCAACATTTCTGTTTTATAGTTCACAATTAAGGAAGAAGAAAAATAATTTTTTTTTTTTTTGAAACACACAGGATAAGATTACATAAATAGTACTCATCATTAATATAACACTTTAAAGGTCACTGACACAGCTGTGCCCTTGCAGAAATCTCATCAGTATCAATAAAAATGTAGTTTGTTACGCAAGTCCTGTTTTTTCCAGTCTGGCAGGGCAATAGGGGGACCTCAATCCATGCCACTGTTACCACTTTGATGCCAGTGCCAGCAAT